>NC_060130.1:907692124-907819624 GCF_021461395.2 Schistocerca americana
TTACCTTTAATGCTTTCTCAGTGTACAGTTTGAACAAAATTGAGGGTAGGCTAAAACTTTCTCAATCCCTTGTCAGCCACTCCTTCCCTTCGATGTCCAATTTTTATAACAGGAATCTGGTTTCGCTACAAGCTGTAGATAATTTTCCTCCCTGTATTTTATCCCTGCTACATTCGCAGTATCAGAGAGAACATTCTAGTTAGCTTCGACAAAAGCTTTCCCTGAATCTAAAACTGCTGTAAGCGGGGGTTTACCTTTCTGATACCTACCTCCCAAGAGGTCGTAGGGTCAGTATTGACTACAGTGTTTCTACATTTCTCAAGGATCCAAACTCATTTTCACCCTAGGTCATCTTCTGAAAGTTTTTCCATTCTTCCGTTGATAATTCATGTCGGTATTTTGTAACTATGACTTAGTAAACGGATGGTACGGCAACATTCACACATGTCAGCACAGCATTTCTATGGAAATAGAACTTATGATTCTTCCTCAAGCTTGACGTAATTTCGCATGTCTTGTATTTCTTGCGTATTAGATGCAACAATTTTGTCATTTTCCAGAGAATTTGCGAAATTTTGAGGGATTGTCGTTTACTTCAGGTTTCATGTTCAAATTCCGTGGAATTCTTCTGGCATTACGATATACCTTAGCCATGCTTCATCTACGCCCTCTAAATATTAACGTTGAGTTGGCTGTTTCCTGGATACGTATATCCACTGTAGGCAGTATGTTACAATCGTTAGCTTGGTGGGTTAACAGTAATACAGAATTGGCGGCCCGTGTGCCGTAAGAGGAATGCTCTGTGGTGCGCTGTGCGGTCACCAGGTGGCAGGGCGGGGGCCGTGTTTGTGAACAGGAAGCGGACAGGGCGCGCGCCGATCCGCAAGGTCACCGCCGCTCTCGCCTTGTTTCATTTTTCGCCAGCCTGCAGTGCGCACGGAGCAAAGCTTGGCTGGCTCGCTTACGCTAGTGGACACGTCCCAAGCGCGCGTGGCCAGTTCTCTCGTACAATCGCCTGCTGATTTATAAGTGCCAGGTTGTTATTCGAGTAGAGGAGAAGTGAAAACTGTATCATTTGGTGGAGAAAGTCCGCCGCCAGGACAGAGCTTTCGAATAACCGTCTGAAAGGCCGAGATTGAGGCGTGGGATAGCCATTTAAAGGCGTTAGCGAATATTCCGTTTCTCGTTAAATGCAGGGAGACGACGTTCCGTCTCGCCAAGAGACTCAACCAACAGCGTACAGAAATGTTTAAGATATAATCTTTCTCTTGTTAAATAACACGAGAGGTGGACCCAAAACCGTCGTTAAAAATTCTACAAATGTGCCTGCTAACATTAAAACAGCCTGCATAACCATTGCTAATATAAGAGGTGCGCAATTTCTAGCGCAGGTAGTTCCCAAAAGTACGATGTTACGGGGGTATCAAGCGAAAGTCGTGACTAGATTGAGGATTTTTTGGCAGGGAGGACGCAAGAAGTTAACTTGGACAGTCATCGACAAACGGAGAAGTAACTCCGGGTGTGCCCAGGAAACGTGTTGGGACCCTTGCTGTTCGTATTGTACAGGGTGACAATTATTGAAATATATGAAATAAAATCGTTATAACTTCTGAAAAGTTTGCGTTAGGACGTTCAAACTGCACGGTTGGCCGCGGAGCGTGATGGTAATTAGTATGCGCACTCGCCTTGTTGTTGTCGGCCATTTTCACATGAAAATGTCACGGTACTGTACCTGAGCGTATAGCGCTTGTGAAGGCCTACTATGCCAGAATTAGCAGCCCAACTCTGCTCAAAGGAAGTTTCCGACAGAGTTAAAGCTGAAGACACCCGGTCCAAGTGCGCTAACAGCCAAGAATTTGATTCGCAAGTTTGAGAGAACGAGTAGTGTTCGTGATCACTGTGTTGGCAGTGTCGGTCGTCCAGAAAGGGTGAAAACGCCTGAAACAATCAAGAAGGCACGCGCTGTGTTTCAAACCAGATCCATGAAATCGATCAGACGAGCTACACAACTGGTGGGAATCAATCGGGAGACACGGCGACAAATTGTTGTTGAAGACAGGCATCTCTTCCCATACAAAATTCAAGCCCATCAACCATTTAAGCCCCAGGGTCATGTAACAGCGGTTGTGTTTCGCCAACACTATTGTCCACAGAATTGACGAACAGGACTTCGATGTGAATATGGTTTGGTTTAGCGACGAAGCCCACTTTAAATTGGGTGGCTTCATCAATAAGCAAAATTGGCGCATTTGGGGGACTAAGAATCCGCAATTCGCGATCAGTAAGTCTCTTCTCCCTCAATGGGTGACCGTATGGTGTGCAATGTCCAGTCACGGAATAATCGGTGTGACATTCCTTGAGGGCACTGTGACTACCGAACAGGACGTGAAGATTTTGAAAGATGATTTCATCCCCTTTATCCAAAGTGATCCTGATTTAGCAAAGACGTGGTTCTTGCAATACGGATCTCGACCCCATCGCAGCAGGAGTGTGTTTGATGTCCTGGAGGACCGTATATGTAATGTAAAATTGTTCACTTCAAACTGCGAAGAAACGTAGTATCCGCAGACCATATTATCAATGAACCACATTTGGGAACAGTTAACTCGTACAAATACCTGGGTGTAACGCTTGATTAGGGATATGAAACAGAATTATCACGTAGACTGGGTCGCGAGTAAAGCACGTGAAAGACTGCGGTGTTCGTTTGTGAAATACCAGGAAAGTGCAGTCTGTCTTCAAAAGAAACTGGATGCAAAACATCCGTGCGAACCATCCTAGAATATTGCTAAAGTGTGTGGGACTCGCACCCAATAGAATTAACGGCGGATATTGAACGTAGCCCGAATGACAGATTTGTTTGACCCGTGGAGTGTCGCAGAGTTGCTGAAGAAACTCAACTGGCAGACTTTGAAGATGCACACAAACTATCCCGAGAAAGCCTGTTTACAAAGTTCCAAGAATTGGCTTTAAACGATGACTCTAAAAATGTACTAAGAACACCCTACGTACCGCTCCCGTCGGGCTCGTGAGGACAAGATGAGGCCAATTACAGCACATACGGAGGCGTTTAAACAATCATTCTTCCCGCGCTCCATTTGTGAATGCAGTGGGAAAAATAACCTACTAAGTGGTACAATGGGACGTACCATCTGCCATGCACTTCAGTGGTTTGCAGAGTACAGATGTAAATGTAGTCCACCTTCACATCTGCGTTCATACTACGCAAAACATTTTGTGTGGCCGAGGTATTTGTTATTTTCACTTTCTGTTCTATTTGTGAGTGATGCGTAGGAAGATTTCTATTTCCTCGTCGCGGTCATTTCACGAGAGGAAGTAATACGCTGACGGACCCTTATTGGAACGTACACTCTCGGAATATCAGCAGCAAACCACTCCGCAATGTACATAGCATCTGTCGTAGAGTCAACCACTGAAGTTTGTAGAGATTTCCCGAAACGAATTTGTGACTAAACTCGCCGCTTTTTATAGGATAATAATCCAACCCGATAACAGTTACAGACTAGTGAACAGTACTCAAGATTCGGTAGAACGAGTGTTTCACAAGCTATTTCTTCTCACGATGAAATAAATTTCCTAAGGGTTCTTCCATTAAATCTCAGCCTGGTCTCTGATCTTTCGACAATTAATTTTATGCGATTTCACTTAGTCGTTCCGCATTTTACAGTCGCAGGCTGTTTACAGTTGTGGTAGTCAGCGGATAGACCACTGGGTTTGGTCCTTGGGGTACCGGATTCATCCCCGGTTACGGACGGGGATTTTTCAAAGTTTGTCCATCCAGTAAGAACGTAGATCCATTCATCCTTTTATCAAATGAGTACCGGGCATATTTCCTGTGGGTAAAAGGCGGTCTGAATGAAGTGCTCGCCGCCCTGCCCCTCCTAATGCCTCGGCGAAGAAAGGTTGCTCTCTGCCTGCAGTAGGCCAGTAGCCCAGTCACGGATTTGTGCAATGGTTTTCACCTTATAACTGTTTCCAGTGATTTATCGTCAAAAGATAAATCGTACAATAATGGATCTCTTACCCTATTATACGCAATAGCGTTGCGGCGACAGGCATACAAAATATGACATCTGAATTCTTTGAACCAGTATAAAGTTCATGGCAGAGATTTCTGTAATTTATAAGGGGGCGATCAAATAGTTTCCGTTCAAAGGCAGTACAGTCTAAAATCTTTATGCCACTCAAGCCAAATCGCCACGAGCATGGAGACAATCATCCCACCAGCGAACCATGTTGGAGATGCCTATGTGGTAAAACACCGTGTCCTGCCGTCAGTGCCTGCTGCACATCATCGTCCGACAAGAATCGTCGACCCTTCAAGTCCTTTGAGTGACCGAAGGAGTGGTGATCGCATGGGGGAGATCAGAACTGTAGGGTGCGTGCTCGGGTGTCTCCCCGTTGAGTTAGCGTGACTTAAGTGTTCTGACATTTGCAAATAGGGGACGAACGTTAGCATGAACCAGCAGCATCCTTCGACGCAACATTCCACAACGTTGTTTTTTGAGAGACGTGCTGCCCCATACAAATTCACTATTGTCAGATGGATGTCTACCTACACTACTGGCCATTAAAATTGCTACACCAAGAAGAAATGCAGATGATAAACGGGTATTCATTGGAGAAATATATTATACTAGAACTGACATGTGATTACATTTTCACGCAGTTTGGGTGCATAGATTCTGAGAAATCAGTACCCAGAACAACCACCTCTCGCCGTAATAACGGCCTTGATACGCCTGGGCATTGAGTCAAACAGAGCTTGGATGGCGTGTACAGGTACAGCTGCCCATGCAGCTTCAACGCGGTACCACAGTTCATCAAGAGTAGTGACTGGCGTATTGTGACGAGCCAGTTGCTCGGCCACCATTGACCAGACGTTTTCAGTTGGTGAGAGAGCTGGAGAATGTGCTGGCCAGGACAGCAGTCGAACATGTTCTGTATACAGAAAGGCTCATACAGGACCTGCAACATGTGGTCGTGCATTATCCTGCTGAAATGTAGGGTTTCGCAGGAATCGAATGAAGGGTAGAGCCACGGCTCGTAACACATCTGAAATGTAACGTCCACTGTTCAAAGTGGCGTCAATGCGAACAAGAGGTTACAGAGACGTGTAACCAATGGCAACCCATACCATCACGCCGGGTGATACGCCAGTATGGCGATGACGAATACACGCTTCCAATGTGCGTTCACCGAGATGTCGCCAAACACGGATGCGACCATCATGATGCTGTGAACAGAACCTGGATTCATCCGAAAAAATGACGTTTTGCCATTCTTGCACCCAGGTTCGTCGTTGAGTACACCATCGCAGGCACTCCTGGCTGCGATGCAGCGTCAAGGGTAACCGCAGCCATGGTCTCGGAGCTGATGTAAACGTCGTCGAACTGTTCGTGCAGATGGTTGTCGTCTTGCAAACGTCCCCATCTGTTGACTCGGGGATCGAGACGTGGCTGCACGATCCGTTACAGCCGTGCGAATAAGATGCCTGTCATCTCGACTGCTAGTGATACGAGGCCGTTGGGATCCTGCACGCCGTTCTGTATTGCCCTCCTCAAACCACCGATTCCATATTATGCTAACAGACATTGGATCTCGACCAACGCAAGCAGCAATGTCGCGATACGATAAACCGCAATCGCGATAGCCTATAATTCGACCTTTATCAAAGTCGGAAACGTGATGGTACGCATTTCTCCTCCTTACACGAAGCATCACAACAACGTTTCACCAGGCAACGCCGGTCAACTGCTGTTTGTGTATGAGAAATCGATTGGAAACTTTCCTCATGTCAGCACGTTGTAGGTGTCGCCACCGGCGCCAACCTTGTGTGAGTGCTCTGAAAAGCTAATAATTTCCCTATCACAGCATCTTCTTCCTGTCGGTTAAATTTCGCGTCTGTAGCACGTCATCTTCGTGGTGGAGAAATTTTAATGGCCAGTAGTGTGTGTGTGTGTCCTTCGGCAGCCAAGAAAAGGATAACAGCACGCTAGTCCTGCTTGAACGCATTTGATAATAATGTCGCAAGCGTCAACGGTTCCAAACTAACTGCACACACTTCGGAAAGACACGGATGCGCAATGATCCCTTGCCTACATGTCGCTGCTTATATTCCAGCATCGGAGTCGCGCTACGTTGCATATACGCTACAGCAACGCCCTCGAACGGAAACATTCTGATGGACACCTTACACAATATAGCAGGCTATCTTTCCATTCGATTCACGGATGAAGCGTGAGGATGATGGTCGATTATAGTCCTCTCCTTGAATTCTGAACAGCGTGATTTTGTAACGTATTATTTCCATGCTGTCAGAGTTTGTCAGCGGGGTAATTACTCGATCTGAGTTTCAACCCGGAGAAGTTTTTACGACACGGCAAACCACCGTAGTCGTAGATTTTGACAAGGCGTTCAGAACCGCACAGGAGTTGGTAGCGCCTTTTCTCGGCAGCCAGAGACGGGTGTAAGGATTTTCCTCAAATATAGGGACGCACTTCGGAATAGTTTCGTTGCTTGTGGTATGCTGAACGTTTCCTTTGAGGTCACGAGAAATTTTCTAGTCCGTCTATAGTTTTTTCTAGTCTACACTGTTATTACCTGCAGATAGCAAGCGCAGACCAAGTGTTCGATTCCTAAGCGTTCCGTGTTGGTACTGTAGAGGAAATGCATAGATAGGCAGCCTTGCGGGATCATTTTAATGAAGGGTTGGGGAGTGTGACCATAGTGTCTCGTGAGTTTTCTTTGCTTGAAATCAAAAGTTCTTCCAATTCAGTACAACAGTAAATAATTATCGTTCCAGAATTACCCTATTATGGGGCTGCTGTTGCAATCCAGAGCTTCGGAATCCTTTAGAGATGTTCCTTCAAATCTTGGGTCAGGAAGAATGAAATCCACCAAAACTTTTTCCCCGAGTTTCTGGCCACTGGTGTCCCTTTATATATATAATCACTTACTTTCATTGTGCCATAAATGCCTAAGACTTTAATAATGATAAAATAATAGTATAGAAAATATTGAAATGTAATCATAATTGTTTACAGTGGTGGTGGTGGTGGTGGTGGTGGTGACCCCAATGACCCCTCTCTCCCTCCTCCCTCTCCCCCCACTACGATTGGATCCGCGCCTGGTAAACAAGACTGAACTAATGAAAGGGTCTGTGTGCAGGAAAGAGCGCCAGCAGCTAGAGTACTGATTAGCTAAAGATCCTAAACGTAGGACAAACTTCTGGAGTCTCTTAGCACAGGTGTACGTGATTTTTAAGGCTGCGGATTTTGCTGCGGCAATAGCCAATCGGCAATGCGATGACGGCTTTGTGATGGCTCGGGGAACTGAAGAGTTACAATTGGAGCTTTCTGTAAGAAGTATGAATAAAACGTATTGTTTCCGTTGAAGGTTGAGGATTTGATTCGGTTAGGTTCTTCTGGTCTGGCCTTTACGCCTATCGGCTGTTGTTTTTTTTCATTTCTGTCTCCTGTGATTGCTGAAGACTTTTCCGAGAACCAGAGTGACGTTAAAAATATATTGTTAGCGGTCTTTTGTTTTTAAATTTGTGGCGAAATTCCTTGCGTAGAGGGACCCTGTGTGTCATGAAGAGCCAGAGCACGTGGAACACGGTAAGGGTGTTCTTTAGTGGCTTGGCATTGATAAGAGAAGCCAAATGTTGACATTTCATCTTCGCCATCTTTCCAGAAGTGATACGCAGGTGTCTGAGGAACATCCTTAGGTTTCCTCCTGGAAACCGGTTGTTGGGCATTCCCTTTACTGTTAGGCGAGAGAGACAAACCTGTGGCCGTTCGGTTTTGTCTTTTTGCGCAGGTCATCATTATCCCCTGCTCGTCCGACCTGACAGAAGAACCGTGCATTTGAGTGGAAATTACTGTATACATCGTACAGTTGTTCAGTAAGCAGTCTCTTTCGTAAACAAACTGCAGTTCTCAGTGTCCTACCAATCACCAGTTGATTGACCTTCAAATAAATCTGTACAGAGAAAAACTGACAAACACTCTACCCTTCCCCCCCCCCCCCCCCAGGGGGTCTACAACTCTTTTGTGGATACGTGTGGAGCGAGCACGGGACCCCGAGCTAATGTGGCCCTCCTTCCTTTCCGGGCTGCATACCTTCCTTTTCCGCATCCTTCCCTATCCCCTATCTTCGCCCCCCCCCCCCCCCCTCACCACTGGCTCTTTCCTTCCCTTTCTCCCCCTTTGGGAGTATGGTTTGTGCCTACGTCCGGAGACGGACGCTCGTAAATTTAACGCATTCTTCGCCTTCTCTGCTTGTATGTCTTCATCCTCCCTTTGTCCTTCTCTTTTCCTTACCTCTTCTCTTTTCCTTACCTCTTCTCTTTTCCTTACCTCTTCTCTTTTCCTTACCTCTTCTCTTTTCCTTACCTCTTCTCTTTTCCTTACCTCTTCTCTTTTCCTTACCTCTTCTCTTTTCCTTACCTCTTCTCTTTTCCTTACCTCTTCTCTTTTCCTTACCTCTTCTCTTTTCCTTACCTCTTCTCTTTTCCTTACCTCTTCTCTTTTCCTTACCTCTTCTCTTTTCCTTACCTCTTCTCTTTTCCTTACCTCTTCTCTTTTCCTTACCTCTTCTCTTTTCCTTACCTCTTCTCTTTTCCTTACCTCTTCTCTTTTCCTTACCTCTTCTCTTTTCCTTACCTCTTCTCTTTTCCTTACCTCTTCTCTTTACCCTTACCTCTTCTCTTTACCCTTTTCTCCGCTGTGGCGTTTGAGACCTCTCTTCTTTCCTTTCCCTTTCTTTGTTTTTCCCTTCCTCTTTCTTCCTCCCTGTGCATGTCTGAAGGCCGACCCACACATTTTCGTGCGTAGCCGGTGACGGGGTAACGCGTAATTCTCCGCCCCGGGTAGACAGGTAGGACACGTACGTACCCCCTGGTAACGGCCAGGCCCAGGGAGGGGTGATTACCCGAGCTGATACCTTCCGAAAGTGCCGATTGGTCCCTCCGTCCATTTATCGGAGGTGTGACCTGAAGTGTGAACAATCACCTAAGGCGGGAGTGCCCTCAGAGAGGGCCCCCCACAAGAGAAGAGCGCGCCATCGGAGAGGCCGGTAATCATGGGGGATTCTTCCGCAATGGTTTCCTCACCTTCCACTATGTCTGCTCAAAAGCGTAAGTTCACTGAGTCTCAGCCACAGACAGTCTTCCATCGTTGCCACAGTTCCTTGTTGTTTCTCGGTCTGATGATGGTCACGACTTCTCCACGGTCAACCCTTTCATTATTCAGAAAGGTGTCAACGCAATTGCAGGTCCTGTAAAGTCTTGTTCCAGATTACAGACTGGCAGCTTGTTGTTACAAACAGTCAGTGCCCTCTAGGCACAAAAACTGCTGCGTACTTCACTTCTCCACACCTTCCCTGTCCGGGTGGAACCGCACCGTACTTTAAATTCCTTGCATGGAGTCGTTTATACACACTCCCTCGATGGATTATCTGACGAAGAAATTCAGCACTACCTGTCTGACCAGGGCGTAACGGCTGTTCATAGAGTTACGAAAAGGGTTGACACGAACATCATTCCAACCCGCACTGTCTTCTTGACATTTGACAAAGTTCAACTACCATCCAAAATCAAAGCAGGCTATGAGATAATATCCATTCGCCCTTATGTCCCAAACCCTACGCGTTGCTATCGGTGGCAGCAGCTCAATCACACCAGCCAGTCCTGTTCTAATCCGGCCAAATGTGTTACGTGTGGCAAGGATGCCCATGAGGGTGCTTGTCCACCTCCATCCCCTCGCTGCATCAACTGTATGGGTGACCACGCTGCTTCCTCTCGAGATTGCCCCGTTTTCAAAGACGAAAAGCTCATCCAGGAAATCAGAGTGAAGAAAAAGGTGTCGACCTTTGCTGCTCGAAAATTATTCGCCAGTCGACAGCCCACCGTGCCTCAGACAGGAAAATACAGCACTGTCCTTGCTTCTCCTCGGCCAACAAAGGAGGCGGCCATGCAGACTTGGGACTTCACCTTTAGTGCCACGGTCGTCAGATCAGCCAGCGCAAAGATCGCCCGTTCAACCTCACCACTTTCGCCTGCCCACTCTACGGCTCACCCGGTTCTGCTAAATCTCGAGCCCAAAAGTCAGACACAAAGACTTCGAAAGAAGAGCATACTCGTGAAGATTTTTTACGTACCCCAACTTCACAACCATCGGTTCCTCCTTCATCTAAACATCATATTTCCAAGAAGGCTAATAAGAAACCCAGTTCGTCTCCTTCTCCACCAAGGCGTATCTCATCTACAGCACCACCTGGCCGTCATCGCCCTCGGCCGTCTTCTGTGTCGCCGAGGCGCACTGCTGGTGGCCGGTCAACCGGCCGATCGCTGGTGGCAGGAGCTGCTCCTGACCAACCTATGGATCAGGATCTTCTGCCTTCGGCTGAATGCCATTCCATACTGTCGGTCGCAAGCTCCGAGCAGTTGTTGAGTTGAAGGTAACCTTGGTCACATTCCTCCATTTTCTGTTCACCCTATGTCCATTATCCACTGGAATATCCGCGGCATTCGAGCCAATCGGGATGAATTGTCGATCCTCTTACGATCCTACTCGCTGGCCATCTTCTGTCTTCAGGAAACAAAGCTGCGTCCCCATGACCGCTTTGTTCTCCCCTGCCCTTTTCAGTCTGTCCGATTTGATCTCCCCTCTGTTGAAGGCACTCCAGCCCATGGAGGACTCATGATTCTTCTCCATGATACTCTCCATTATCATCCAATCCACTTAAACACTTCCTTCCAATCTGTCGCTGTCCGTCTTTCCCTTTCTGGATATACCTTTTATCTTTGTACTGTATACATTCCATCGTCCATACCAATGGCACGAGCTGATCTCCTTCGTCTTCTTGGTCAGCTTCCACCCCGCCCCTATTTGCTGGTTGGGGACTTCAATGACCACCACCCGCTCTGGGGATCTCCACATCCTTGTCCACGTGGCTCACTATTGCTAGACGTCTTCCACCAAGCGGATCTAGTTTGCCTCAATACTGGGGTCCCTACATTTTTGTGTGCCTCCACGACAAATTTCTCTCATTTGGACCTTTCGGTCGGTACTGTTCCGCTAGCTCGGCGCTTCGAATGGTTCGCCTTTGATTGATACACACTCGAGTGACCACTTTCCATGTATCCTTAGACTGCAGCCTCAACTGCCATATATGCGCCCGCGACGCTGGAAGTTTGCCCAAGCCGATTGGACACTTTTTTCGTCTCTAGCGACATTCGATGAGCGTCACTTTCCTAGCGTCGACGATGAGGTCACACATATTACCGACGTTATTCTTACAGCTGCGGGACGTTCAATACCACGCACCTCCGAATTGCCCCGGCGCCCCCCAGTTCCTTGGTGGAACGAGGCGTGCCGTGACGCAATACGTGAGCGGCGACGTGCTCTTCGCGTTTTCCGCCACCATTCTACTTTGGCCAACTGTATCCGCTATAAGCAGTTCCGTGCGCGATGCCGTCGCGTCATCCGCGATAGCAAGAAGGCAAGCTGGAAATTCTTTATTAGCTCATTTAACACCTTCACTCCCTCCTCGGAAGTTTGTAGTCGGATTCTACGGTTATCAGGCGCGCCTAGTTTCTCCCCGGTCTCTGGGCTCATTGTCGCGCGGGATACGTTAGTGGACCCCGTCGCAATTTCTAACTCCTTGGGTAAACACTTTGCTGAGATTTCGAGCTCTTCAAATTACCCGCCAGCGTTTCTCCCGAAGAAACGTGCAGCGGAAGTGCAACCTCTTGCTTTCTTCTCTCAAAATCGCGAAAGCTATAATACTGTTTTCTCCATGCGGGAACTCCAACATGCACTCTATTCTTTTCGCTCCTCCGCCCCAGGACCGGATGGTATCCACATCCAAATGTTGCTGCATTTATCAACCCATAGTCTGTGTTACCTCCTTCGCATTTATAATCGAATTTGGACCGACAGTACTTTTCCCAGACGATGGCGGGAAGCTATCGTCGTTCCTGTTCCGAAACCTGGAAAGGACAAACATCTCCCCTCTAGCTATCGCCCCATTTCTCTCACGAGTAGTGCGTGTAAGGTTTTGGAGCGTATGGTGAATTGCCGTTTGGCTTGGTGGCTGGGGTCCCGCAGTCTTTTAACACCTTACTTCCAACAGCTAAGCTACGACACGTTATGGTAAGCTATTGCCGGATAGGAGGTCCAATATTTTTTTCGTGTTAAGTGGCGAATCACTGTCATACGAATACAGACTTCCTTATGGAAGACGTAGAAATAGGCATCTCTGGCCTTCAAGGATCTAAGAGAGTTGGAAACAAATAAGTCGCCAGGTCCGAGTGGAATCCCAATTTCATTGTACCGAGTACTCTTTCGAAATGACCCCATCCTTGACTTGCGTTTCTCGCAAACATCTCACCCAGCACTAAGTCTCAGTTCATTGAGCGAGGCAAGCTTCTGTCCATAAATAAGCCAGGATTGAGAAAACTTCGCTCTTTCGAAACTCGGCTTACCGTTTTCTCGCGCGATATCCTGCGAACCATAGATCTGGCTTTTGCTGTTTGTGCGTGATGAAGCTAATCCTGAAATGCTTTTTTGACGATTATGGTTGCCTTTATAGGTTATGTGAACTCGCAAACAAGTCTACATTGTAGAGTTCGGAACATTCGCATCAGTGACGTTGAGACCCTTTGCGTGATGTGAAAACAGGAGTGTGTTCTGCAGTTAGTGCAACACGCAATTGGAATGATCTGGATCCACCAAACCGTGACTTCTAATAATTATGTGTACAATATTCAACTTTCTGAGTATCAACAGCTAACGAAAAGCCCTACTGTTATTTCATACAGGATGCATGCCATTCGTCTGCGAAAGTATCTGGAGAATATTCCCATCACCAAAACACACGATAAAATAATGGTTGATGGTAATCGCTGACGCGGTCTCAAATGATAGTCAGCTACCGGTCAGCGTCTAGCACACGAGCAGAGATTTTGCTTTCAGTCGGCCGTTATCTCGAACAGGACACGACGCACTGCCCTCTATCCGGACCGACGGGCTCTTACATTCACCGGCTGGACAGCGCATTGTCCTGCTTGCCGAGCTGCCGGTTACTTAACGTCTGCCACTTGTCTGATTTCTTTTTTCTGAGCTCGACTTACCGGTAAACTACAGTACAGTTGCTTTAAACGGAAGCTGCTGCCGCTCAGAGAGTACATCCTATTAGTTGGAAGATTCCGAAAATGGCATAAAGTAGTGACGGACAGAATCGATAACTAGTTTTTCGAGAACAGAAAGAAATCAAACGCACATAGCAGAACAGAGTACTTTCCAGCGAGTACCGCGTAGTTGGGAAAACACAGTACACTACAGCCGTGCGGTTCGGCTGTTGCACGTAATACGGTTCTCTGTTCCTGGATGTGTATTGTCTAACGTGCCCTTGTTCACAATGTGGGGTTTCCTGTCCTTTGTCAAAAATGGTTCAAATGGCTCTGAGCAATATGGGACTTAACCTCTGAGGTCATCAGTCGCCTAGAACTTAGAACTAATTAAACCTAACTAACCTAAGGACATCACACACATCCATGCCCGAGGCAGGATTCGAACCTGCGACCGTAGCGGTCGCTCGGTTCCAGACTGCAGCGCCTAGAACCGCACGGCCACTCCGGCCGGCTGTCCTTTGACCCCAAGTAAAAGTTTATGTAAATGAGCATAGCTACATCTGTTTCTGAAAAGAAAAAACTAATTTTGGAATTGTGCGTTTACTTTACTAAGTAGTCCTCATGCGATTTATCGGGCAAGGTGGTTTAGCGCCGAAGAAAGTGCCTGGAAACAGGGGGGTCGCGCAATCGAATCGCTGTCGGACCACGGATATTTTCAGTCTGCGTTTTAACCTAACCTTCACCTCTTCACGGTGTGAGGAGTTGCCACGAGCTGCATCACGTTAAACTGCGGGTTCTCTTTCCGCGGTAGGAGAACTGGGGTAGGTTAGGGGCACGCAGAAGTCGCCGAAGTGGCGTCCAGTTGAGAGACTGGCATCCAGACTTTAAGCCACACAACTTGTATTGTCAGGCGATATTAAGGAAACTACGCGGTGAAAATACTTTCGCTTGTTTTATAGGTGTACCAGGAGGAATGGTCTGTACTGAAGATGACAGTTTGTCATTCGAAGCAAAAAGTCTGGTAAATTCGTCAGAAGAAGAGATTTGTTTCACGGTGTCGAAGATGAAAAAGTGCTCCTAGCTCTTAAAATACGCATTTTACAGTTTGTTTACTAGACACTTTTGCTTCAAATGATCATTCCTGTCATATCCCTGAATACTGACCATTCTTCATGGGAAACCCTGTGTTGTTAGGAAAAATAACCGTATAATTTATGCTGTTGCAGTAGATGTTAAAAATTTTTAAGAGTTTAACTCTAGAATGCAATTGAAACTTGAAAAGCTTTACTATTTTCGATCGACTTTCCTTCCAAAATATTACATCTCCTTGTGTTATGCAGGAATTGTGAACAAAATCCTTTTGGACTTCTGTTGGTGGAAAGACGGAGTACGCTTGATCCAGTATTGTTTTACTTTAATATCTTTCAATGGTAGCTTATTTCCTATACAAAGGCTTTGATCTCCCTGCATGGTTTAAGGTAATATATCCTCTGTAAACCTCTTCATCTCTGTGTAGCTAGGGCAACCTACATTCACTCGATCTGCTTACCTTATTTATGCCTAGGTCTCACTTTACAGTTTGTACCACTCACGCTGCCCTCCATTACCAAACTGATGAGTGCTTGATTCATCAGGATGTTCCAGTGATCTTGTTAGCAGCCCATCTCTATTGACTTCGATGTCGACGGGGTGTTAAACCCTAATCTTCCTTCCTTTGTTAATCCCTTTTGATACCGGCGTGTCGTTAAGGTCTTACCTTGTAAATAGAGGAAAGACTGTTAGATCGTTATAAACAACATCACTTGTATGTCTAGCCTAAGAGTAAAAGTGTGGTTCTGGGATACTATATTATGTGTAACAGTACTGTGAAGTGTTTGCAGTTTTTTGTAACAGTCTCATTTCATGAAGTAAAATTCTTATAAATATTTTCTTCTTAACAGTTGCTTTTATTTTTTCTCAGGAGCTCGACTTCCGTTCACGAGAAGTGTCAGCCTCTTTCCATACAGTAAGTAAAAGCCTTAATTTTTCATATTTTCAGTTCAGCAGACAGACAAGTGTCTCATATATTCGTTTGAATGATGATCTTGCTGTGCTCTAAATGTTCACTTGATTCTGTGTAAAGTTTTCGCAGGAGGATCATTTCATCCATTGACTCAGATTTCATTCATTTGTTAACACTAAGTAGCTTTACGTTTTACATGTGAAATCCCTCTCCTGTGGTTGCTGTACTAGTAGTTCATTAGTTTTGGTCGTTATATGGGACTGCTGACGGGACAGATGTGAATATCAGCAGTGTTTTGTAGGTAGTGGTGCTGCTAAATCGTTCACCGGAACACATTAAAGTGCACACAACTATTTCACTTTGTGTCTTCAATAACAGGCACTGTAGCGTGTGTGTGTGTGTGTGTGTGTGTGTGTGTGTGTGTGTGTGTGTGTGTTTGTGTTTGTTTGTTTGGGGGGGGGGGGGGGCGAACCGCACAATAACCCTGGGTTCGGAGTGGGGCGGCGGTGGGGTGAGTGGACTGCTGTAGCCTGCTGCGAGGTTGTGTACCACTGAGGGCTACGGCGGGAACGAAGCCTCTCCGTCGTTTCTAGGTCCTCGGTTCAACACACACACACACACACACACACACACACACACACACACACACACACACACACACACACACACACGATACGAAGTTCTTTTATTTATAGACATGCACAACTTTACAAAGTTGTCATTTTGTGCACCATTTTAAAATCTTACCCATACTTGACGACGACGACGACGACTACTACTACTACTACTACTACTACTACTACTACTACTAATATTGTAGGCGAGGTCATTAATACACAGTATGAACACCCGGAGCTACCTCGTCATCTGTCGATGACTCTCCATCGAAGATAACTTGTTGCGTCCTGCCTACCAAAAGATTCTCAATCCAGTCACAAATTTCGCTTGATATCCCAGACGATCACGCTTTGGACAATAAGCGTAGATGTGGTACTGAGTCAAACGCTTTTCGGAAATAAAGAAATACTGTATTTACCTGCTTGCTTTGATCCATGGCTTTCAGTATATCGTGCGACAAAAATGCGAGTTGCGTTTCACATGATTGATGTTTCCGGAATCTATGCTGTTAGGCATGGTCATTCTGTTTGGGATACTTCATTTCGTTTGAGGTCAAAATATGTTCGAAGACTCTGCAACAAATAAATAATAATGTTAGACGGTATTTCCGTGGATCTCTTCTGCTACCCGTCTCGTAGACGGGCGTTACCTGTTTATTCCAGCCACTGAGCACATGTTGTTTGGGGATCTACGATAGGTAACAGTTGAAAGGGAGACTGAGCGACAAATTCAGTGTAGTATATGATAGGGATTCCATCAGCTCCTGGAGCTTTGTTCAGTTATAATGATTTCAGCGGTTTCTCAACGCCACTCACTCTAATATCTACTGTACTCATCTTTCCAGTAGTATGAGAATTAAACTCCTTGTAAAGGAACATTTGACAACTGAGTTAAGCATTTCTGCTTTCACTTTGTTACCCTCTATTTCGGTGTCTTCTCTCATCTGTGAGTGATTCTACACTCTTTTTGATGACACTAACAGTCTTCACAAACGACCAGAATTTCTTTGGATTATGTAAAAGACTTCCAGAAAATATTCTGCTTTGGGAGTTACTGAAGGGTTCACGTATTGCTCTCTTCACAGCAAAACGCTTTTCATTTAGCATATCTCTATTTATAGCCCATAGCTACACCTATTACGTAGCAGTGTGTTTCTTTAGTAGTTCCTTTACAGTGACTGTACAACATGGAAGGTTCCTCCCATCGCTATCAGTTCTTCTGGAAGCATACCTCTCCCGTGCATGGTCAACTTTCCTTTCAAACTTTAAACCATAGTTCCTCTACATGCTCCTGTACTGAGCTAAAAGTGTCAAGTTGCTCATTGAAGTATGACACTACTGTTTCTTTACCTAGTATATTGAAAATATATTTCGGCTTGTTTTAACTGCCCTTTGTACTTTGTTAATCATTGTTCCTATAACTGTCTCATGGTAACTGATACCAGTTTCGATGTTTTCATCATAAGTGGGGTTCGAAACCATCTGTTGTAGGTAGTTTTCAAGAGAAGGCATGTAGTAATGTTTCACAAGACGGCTTGTCACGCCCACTACTAACAACCGTAAAACCACAATTTATTGTTGGATGGTAAGTCACCTCCGATGATTACAGTTCGATTTGGGTAGTTACTGTTAGCGAACTGAGGTTTTTTTTAAAGTTTCCGGTGACATCGCGAGATGAGTCTGGTGGTCGATAGGATAGTCACAGTTCTATACCCAGCCCAGATGAGTCTTGCCCAAACAATCTCGCGTGCGGCTTCAATTTCTATCTTCTTCGATTTGAGCTTCGTGTCTACTGCACCATGTACACCGTCTCTATGTCCCATTAACGTATCCTTTCGATATACGCATAAATTTTCCCCAGAAATCTCACTGATCTCAACTTTGACGATAACAACCATTCTGTACCTAATATTGCGTGAGATTCATTACTTTTTAGGAAAGCTTCAAACTCTGATACTCTGTTGCGAATGCTTCGACAGTTAACCATTAGGATTTTAGTACTCTCGCCTTTGGGGTAAATTTCATTGTACCTTACACCAATACTTCTGGATCTACAAAAGGTAATTTTCTCTTAACTGGACGGAGAGTAACCTAATCAAAAAAAAAAAAATTGTGTATCCCCATACATCCAGCTACCTGGGTAGCAGCCTTTGATCTTTAGTACACATTGTACTCATTTCGTTGGGACCTTACAGTTCCCAAATCTATGGCCCAAGTCTAGGAAGTCACAGCGTAGCTTGCACAAATCCTTCGCACTCTCTGCTCGAAGCATATCACTCGGCTCAGAACGTGGAGCCACAGTGTTTACTGGAGCCAGTGCTGCAGGTTGAGAACATTGTCGCAACTTCTGCCAGTCAATGGAGTAGTCAAAGTATGATCTCGGTTCCCAGACGACAGGCATCGTTCGTTCCAACGTGTGCCCAATTTGTAGTTAGTTACACTCTGTTCCCTCAGTGGCTGCCAGAATAGCATATTCAAAATGTTGAATGAGGCCCCCACGCACGCGCATTGACTACCCATGGTGTTTCTTCCCATCACATGCTGACATTTCCCTAAAACAGGGTTTCCTAATCTTTGTTGCACGGTAAGTGAAAGAACGTTTCGCGAAGTACTGTTAATGACATGGCGGTCTTTTTGGCGTTTCGACGATGCTAATTTTTAAAATTTTTGTTAGTTAGGACTTAAAATTGAAGTAATCACTGAATAAAAAATTTCTTATTTTTTAAATTTTATTAACCTTCAAAATAAACAAGGTGTTTCATCAAAGTATTTCCCAATGCTCCCTCAGAGGAAAAGTTCGAGAAACCCCGCGCTAAGGGGTACCATTATTCGGAATAGGTTTGAACTCCCGACGATTAACACACCCCACTTTTTCTTTTTTTTTTTCTTTTTTTCCTTCCCTTGACACGTAAGTCTTCGCATTTCCCAACAGATGACGTTAATTTTACTGGCTCAGCTTCAATGGAAGACAACACCTTGAATTTGGTGGCTCTACTTGGTGCCATTATCCGCTGTACAGGAAGCCTAGAACTATAATCGAGACGCTGCTCATAGTAAAGCGACAGAGTTGTGATCTAACCTGTATTTCATGTAGAAGAGTCCGTATCCGCAGTAGTAGTACTTGAGGTACCTTTGGTATCTCTGGTACATGACTCTTGGATTCTCGACCAACCTACATTGCTCTGTGGTTAGGACACCGCTTAAGATGTAATGGAGGGAATCGGTTATTGCCTTTGTAATCCTGGTATCAGATTTCATTCCATATGTTACCGCGAGGTGTCAGCCTCCATAGGTGAGTGGTTAGCGTAGATGGCTGCTGTGCACAGGATCGGGGTTCTATTCCCGGAAATGCCGAGCATTTTTGCTTGGTGGTTGGACTGTACGGAGTGCACTCAGCCTCATGATGCAAACTGATGAGGTACTCGACCGAATAGTAGCGCGCCACTTTCTGGAAAGTCTGCAAAACGGCCGGAAAAGCGGTGTGCTGACCACATGGCCCTCCATACGGCATCAGCATGACGCCACAAAGTGGAGGATGAGACGGCGGCCGGTAGATATCCCTTTAGTCTAACGGCCTCTGTTAGAGGCTGAAATGATAAATGCAAAATTCCATCGACAGTAGAGTCTCCAAAACATTTGTTATCCTTCCTTTCTTCATATGCTCAGTGTTTGCAGTATTTGGCTATATGTTACGTCTGCACAATACGCTCTTAGTCGCATGTTGCTCAGGCGTATAAAATTTACTGTTTACGGCATTTTTTTCTGCTTGTTCTGTGGCCCAACATGCGCTGCCCATCTAGTTTTTGTGAAGCTCACTACTGAAGTCACAATGTATATTAATATTACGCTTTTTAAAAATTAATATTGAGATACATTGTTCCGTTATTGGGCTGTTAGAATCTTACTAGGCTATATCTGACAGGACGTACATCACGTTACACGCTAAGAACACAGTGATGTAATATAGAAGAATGAAAAAGTAATGATACATTCGTGGTTAGTATAGGGACTTCAATGCGCGATTGGAACAGCAACATCTTTCACACACTACAGTGACATTGTCTGCTGACAAATGCAGCGCTTTCCTGCAGGAAAACACGGGTGACTTTTAAAAACTGGGCTTTTCATACCTTCATTTACTAGCAAATGCGATTTTGGCTAGATGTAAGATTAACATTTTTAATGGTAAAGACATGTTTGTGTAACATGAAATACAGGCTAGAGGTGATGGCTTCTACTTTAACTTCCGTGCCAGTGGATTCAGTGGAAATATTATCGGTATCCTAACTGTGAAAAATAAGGTTCAATACCCCGTTAGGAAATTCGATTTGTTCTCCGTGATGTCAATTAAGTCAGACGAAATCTGTTACTTTATCATCAATAAGGATAATCCTTCACCCATAGTCGTCTTATCTCATACATTGCTCCATCTCTAATGGCTTCTTCGTTAAACTCTACATTCTTCCATTCCCTGCTTCGTTTTAACAGTAGCTGTACACATTTCTTTACATTGTTCCTAGAGTAGACCTCCTGAGTCACTTGACACTGTGGTTAACGTACTGGCCTTTCGGGAGCATCATATCTCAGATATCGGTCCGGCCATGCAAATGGTGTATTCTCAGTGTTCTCCAGTTGTAAGTGTAACATCTGAGGCGAATCGGTTGACTGTTTACTAAACAACGTCACATCAATATTCTTGTCCAATCAGAGCTTATGCTATCTAATAACGTTGATAGCAACAGCGTGATAAAGCTTTAACCTCTCTGCTTCTCAGAAAAAATCTTTGCTTGCTTTGAAAAGAACAAGAATTATTTCCTTCCCATTCTTAGCCTATGTGAACTTGCGCAGTTTCTAAAGCTCTCTTCGTTGACGGAACACTAAGCCCCAAATTTCCACTCTTCCTGAGTCTCGCGTTTAAAAAGTGAAAAGAGTTAGCCCGTCACTAGGACTTTAACGCCTCCTACAAACATTTGTTATTTAACACAGCAGAAAAGAGCGTGAAATTAACTAAGAATTTTCCTCATGGGAAAAGAAATTAAAACAAAAATTGTTCTTGAATATCACACTGAACAAAAAAATTATAGTCTGAGTGAAACACGATACATGATGGTAGCCCAGCCAATAAAAACCAAAAAATGTCGACTGGGGGGAAAAATCGGTGTAGTCGCAAATTGTTGTACAGTGGTAGCGGAGTGTCATAAAAAAATGTTAACAATCATATCGGTGGGTTGTGAGTGTGGGAGTGCGAAGCGTGTAAAGCTCAAATTAAAAAGTTTCTTAAAAACCTCAAACCGCTGCTTCCGGCGAAAGTGCTGCCCAGTAAAAACTACATAAAATTTCTACGACAAAGGTCCTATTCATTTTTTACGCGAGCACTAATGGTTTACGCGTTGCAGGTGATGGAAAAATCGCAGATTATTAAAAACAGATTTTCAGTACCATAAAATTAATGTATATTCTTAATTAACGTAGGTTAAGGACAAACATTAAATGTTTGTACAACACCCAAGTGCAGCAGAACTTTATTAATGGATAAATTGTGTTCTGAGGATGTACCAGAGTGGAATAGCTGGAGTGGAGTTTAGAAGCGTGAGGGAAGGTAGGTGACAGAATTGTCATAAATTTCGTTACTTCATAGATTTGCAAAATAAAGAGCGACCAGGCAATTTCCCATTCTCTCCACCGTAATACGTCACAAAAGAACAACTGTAGGGTATTTCACATTGTTATCCGATCCTTCTGCCGCTTGCCACACGAATCACTGGTGACGCAGTGCAGCGTCACCCCCGGGGGACGATGGTCGTCGGTTATGAGCGAGCGGTTGCGACACAAGATGGCACTTGTAGAAACGTAACGTGAACTGCCATGGAAGTGGGAGCAAGTCAACATGCCACTGAGTTAATAGCTTTTACCCTATGTTACTTTGTTACTGATTTGGCAGTAATGTTATTTGGAAACCTGTTCCATGCAAACTGGTAACACACATTTTTCGACTGCAATGAAATTTACAAAGTATTTGTATGGAGTGTAGCCATGTATGGAAGTGAAACATGGACGATAAATAGTTTGGACAAGAAGAGAATAGAAGCTTTCGAAATGTGGTGCTACAGAAGAATGCTGAAGATTAGATGGGTAGATCACATAACTAATGAGGAGGTACTGAACAGGATTGGGGAGAAGAGAAGTTTGTGGCACAACTTGACTAGAAGAAGGGATCGGTTGGTAGGACATGTTCTGAGGCATCAAGGGATCACCAATTTAGTATTGGAGGGCAGCGTGGAGGGTAAAAATCGTAGAGGGAGACCAAGAGATGAATACACTAAGCAGATTCAGTAGGATGTAGGTTGCAGTAGGTACTGGGAGATGAAGGAGCTTGCACAGGATAGAGTAGCATGGAGAGCTGCATCAAACCAGTCTCAGGACTGAAGACAACAACAACAACAACAACAACAACAACATGAAATTTACTTGATTGCCTTCAGTGGTAACGCGTACTTCCGAATTTTATTATGCCCTAACAGATTTGCATACTTCCTTTTTGCAGGCTGCTTGTAAACGCAAATATTACTGCCATAGTCTTGAAGAGAATGCCGTACGGAAGCTGCAGTAGAGTTTTGGGACCAAAATAGGATAGGTCACGGCAATTTTCTTATTGGGTTAATCGACATAGGTCAGATAAAACAAAGAAGGCTGCGTAATATCGACGATCCTGCCTTCAGCAGAAGACAAATATCTTTCACTGACTCTGTGTGGAGTGACAACTGCGCGGGAAATAATAAAAACCGGATGGTTTTAACATCTTTAATCTAAGCAGTGATAAACGCTGTAGTTGATGATGTAAGTTTGAAATTTAAAGTAGCGGGGCTTCGTACATGCCTTGTGACATATTGCGGTATAACAGAGAAAAAAGAGGTTTCATAACTAAAGACTCCTCACGAAATGGCTGGTTTGCGCAGAGAAACAAAGAATGTACAACCGTTCAATGATGTAAAGATGACTGAGGAAGATTTCTTTGATGTCACCTCGGTATGCTATACATAACTGCATTCAGCACCAGTGAAAATCAGTTCTTCTTCCTGGATTAGAATTGCAAAGGACAAGTTACCCACCATAGAAATGAAATATTCGTTCAGCGAAATAGAGCCGTGGAGGGAGCACAACATTTCGAAATTAGGTAAATCGGTCAAGAACAAACTGCGGGTCGTTCCCTACTACCAGTTGGACGAAGGCCCATCATTTTACCACAATCTGTGTACACCATAATTACATTTCTTATACAAATGTGAGAGCTTGTAAATAGATTTGAGAAGTTTATTTGGAGTTTCTGTGACCATTTTGTTATCATAACTTTGTGTTTCGTTGCGTAAAAAGTGTTTTGCTTCTCCTGTTAAATTTGCTTTTCATGACTAACTCCCTTCCCCCATGTCAACGCCTCAATTACTGAATGGCTAGAAAGTTACTGCACTTCTCTCACCAATAATTGTTCGTAGCAGACTGCATAAGTCTCTTCCATTCATGGACTCCTGGCACTTGTAGACTTGGCGGCATTTCACTTGGGATCTGTGAAAGGTACATTAACACATTTTTTGTAAATATGTCTTATATATTCTTGTTTCACGACGTGTACTCGTGACTGAGAATCTTCGCACTGTATTTATCGAACGAAAAAACACATCTAATCTAATGAAAGTTGCTTCAGTCAGGCCTGGAGACGTGCTCAGATAACCTCTAACGTTACGATGACAACTAACAAAAAGCAGGAAACCCGTGTAGGGAGTCATGAACTGGCAAACGTTTGATTAATCGTGACCTGTTTGTTTACTGTATTGGAATTTCGTCATGTGACATTCTCACACGGGGTATGGGGGAATAAAAGACCATTTGGTGTCGTTGAGTCTTCATTTATTCGATCAAGTCTTTTCATTTAGGCGAATCTAATTCAGCAGACAATGGTTAATATCAACTTGAGGAGCAGGAAGCCATGTTATCTTTCAACGAGTTGATACCCGATGCATTGGCGTCCGAACGTGGGCTTGAGAGGGCTTGTCGTGAATTAGCGTGCTGCACGGACGGATTTTTAGCTCACTCAGAATGCGTCTAAGATAAATGCAAAAGAACATGTATTCGTGTCCAACTTGGGTGAAATTTTTCGTTCGAAATCGTCTAATTATGTATAATCACTGGATGTAGTAGGTAATGATCAGTGAATAGAAACTTGGAGCACTTAGTTCACGTGGCAGTCTCATTGTTTCAGATAAAAGCTGCAAGATGCGAATGGTAGTGAATCTCGAAGAAAAGAAGAGCAGAGGAGTGGGCTCGGTTGTGGAGTAACAAAGGCCGCTTGCGTTAGTGCTTCCGTCACCTGCTGACAACGCGGCGTGTGGTCGTGCATCGCGTCAGCCGGTATCTACACGTTACATGGCGCCGATGATCGGGCAAAAACTTTGTCGCTTGTGTCACGACTTCAGTCTTAGCTTTGCAAGCGCGCTTCGGCCTCTGCATGGAGTATTATAGAAACTTTTCGTTATAAAGCGTTTATCCAAAACTTCATTATAAACATAAGTGCTTCCACTTCTTAGCATAATGTGAACTGTTGGCTTATGCCGAGTTTAGAGTATATTAACCGCCGCGGGACAGATACTCTGAGCCAAAACATTATGCCCACCTCATTAATAGTTTGTCCGTCTTTAAAACGAAATACACCACTGATTCTTCGTATCAGGGATCCGATAATTTGTTGTTAGGTTTTTGGAAGTATGTGGCATTAGGTGTCTACGCACAGGTCATGTAATTAAAGTAAATAACGGGGACTCTGATTTGCATATGCGGCGATGGCGTCCGATAGCGACCCAGTTGGGTTCCATAGGGTTTAAATCAGGCGAATTTTGTCGCAGACACATCAACATGAGATCTCTATAATGCTCCGCAGACCACTGTAGCACTGTTCTGCCTCCGACACAATGACATCTATGCTGCTGACAGATATCGCCGTCGAGGAAGACATGGAAGGTTCAGATGGTTCTGAGCACTATGGGACTTAACTTCTGAGGTCATCAGCCCCCTAGAACTTAGAACTACTTAAACCCAACTAACCTAAGGACATCACACACACCCATGCCCGATGCAAGATACGAACCTGCGGTTCCACACTGTAGCGCCTAGAACCGCTCGGCCGCCCCGGCCGGCGACATGGAAGGAATGCAGGTGGTTCACAGCTGTCAGCACGTCTTTGATTACTACTACAGGTCACATGCAAGCGCAGGAGAATGTCTTCCACAACATAGTACTGCTCCCACTAGCCTGCGTCCGTGCCGAGCCACTATTCACCTCGATGACGACGTTTGTGTCGATAACAGTCGACCAAATGAAGCAAAACTGTGATTCACCCGAAGAGCCGACATGCTTCCATTGATCGACCGTCGAATCCTGATGGCCCCGCGCCCACTACAATCGTAGTTGACGATGTCGTTGGGTTAACATGTGAACACATACGGCTGGTCTGCTGCGGCGATCCATGTTTAACAATGTTCGATGAACGGTGTGCTCTGAAAAACTTGTGCATGCACCAGCATCATGCTCTTTCGGCAAAGATACCACAGATCACCATCTATCCTACTTTACAGAGCAGACAAGCCTCCGAAACCTACGTTCTGTGATGAGTCGTGGACGTCCAACCATTCAGCGCATAGTGGTAATTCCACTCTTCTACTTCTTTCCGTAAATGCTCACGACAGTAGCACGTGAACATTCGACCAGCTTCGCCGTTTTCGCGACAGTCGTCACACGACCTGCCTACAATAATCTGCCTTTGTCGAAGTCACTTACAATGGATGTCACCGTTTGCAGTCCATGTCTTCGCTAGGGTGAACCCCCCTCCGTGTCTGCTCCGCTTACATATGCGTACATCCGTTACTGCGTCACGTGCCCGCAACGCCACAAGGCGGCATGCAGCATCGCGGTCTGCAGTGTTCATAATGTTTTAACTAATCGGTGTATACGCCTTCCAACATTTCAGAACGGTGTTCTTTACTGTATCACATCATCGACTAATAACCAAGATTAGATTACACGAAGATGTTGTTTGCAGCTGTAGTCGACGTCGTCGTCACCACTGCCTTCAGTCAAATGACTGGATCGGTGCAGCTCTCCGTATCCGTTTATCCTGTGCAAGCCCCTTAACCTATACAGAACCACCACATCGTGCATCCACCTCAGCTCTCTTACTGTAGTCAATCTTTGGTCTCTGCCTAAAATTTTTACCTCCCCACTTCCCATCTCACTTCCCTCCATTACCAGACTGACTATCCCTTGATGTCTTAGGATTTGTCCTCCCAAATAATTCTTTTTATTAAAGTGATGGCATAAATTTCTTTCCTCCCCCAGCTAGATCCAGTACATCTTCTTCAGTTAAATTTTCGGGTATTCGGTTGACTCCACGAATGTTTGATAGGGCGAAAGACGTTATACTAAACGGTGAACGTTTAACAGAAACCAAGAGAACGTCTCGGTGCCCGGAGAAGCGTAATAAAACTACTAACGTTCTCAACATATATAGATGATTTTATCAGATATTCAGCGTCAATTCGTTGTCTGTGTTGTCCACAGAAACCTGTTTTCGTCGACCGATCAGAAGCAAATTCAGAAATTCTTGTACTAAATATATACTTAAGGATAATGAGTGACAGTTCTCAGAACATGCAAGATACCAGCTATAGTAAAGATAATGAACTAGATAGTATTTGGTTACATGATTCGCAGGGAATATTTAGAGCACTTCATCTCTCTTAAATTTCTGAATTGGGCTGAAAACGTAAGTAGCAATAAGATCAAATGACATGCTGGTTGGAAACGTGCTGGTAAGAATACAGTGAATTTGTAAAGTAAATCGTATACGAGGCGCTACTTCGACCGATTATAGAGCATTCCTCAAGACCAAAGATTCGTTAGTTTGTAGGAACAACAGCAAATAACAAATTCAGACATAAACTGGTAGGATAAAACAGGTCGGTATAGTCCATGCGAAACTGTAACAATGCTCAGAGAACTTGGTGTATCTTCAGAACGAAACATGACGTTGTTGGCTCGAAACCTCTGTGGCTAAATTTAGAGAATCAGTATTCGAGGAAAAATGCAGAAGTTTGCTGCCGCTATCGTATATATGCCGTAGGTCTCGGGAGGATACGATAAGAGAGCGCGCAGAGCTATGTGGAGTCATTTTTCCCTCGCTGATTACACCAATGTAATAGGACAGAAAATAGACGCTACTGATAGTACACTCAACCACTCATTGTCCAATGATATACAAAGAATACATTATCTTATCGAAAGTATCTGGACATCTCTTAGTGGATATTAATATGGTTACGTGTACGTGTGGGAATGGCAGCTCAGTCTATCCCATCAAGAGCCGAAACCACAGAAGGTGGTTGGACGCTATGGTCTTGCAGCGAAATGGAACATTCTACCTCATCCCAAAGATGGTCCACTGGGTTGTCAGGCTCTGGGCAGGCCAGTCCATTTCAGGAATGTTAATGTCCACAAACCATTGCCTTGAAGAGGCTGCTTTATGATACGGTTCGTTGTCACGCTTATATATTCGTAGTCCTCGAACTGTTACTCCACTGTACGCAGTTCACAATACTGTAAAATGTGTTCATATCCTTATGCATTTAACGTTTTCTTAATAGCAATAAGGGGATGACTTCTTAACCACGAAAAACACCCCAATATCGTAACACCACTTCCTCCGCACTTCACTGTAGACACTACGCCCGGTGGCAGGCGATGTCCTCCAGTCATTAGCCAAACCCGAACCTTTCCATCGGATTGCCAAAGAGTACGTCCCTGTCCGCCAATGCATGAGGCCTGCCTGGTCTTGGCTTACCTTTTGTTGTTACTTTGCGTTTCCAGTTCACAATCACGTCACCGACAGTTCACTTAGGTGGTTTCAATGGGGCTGTCTCTCATGGATTTAGATAATTAAATCGACGCCCTAGCTGCAAACAGGCGTTGATATACACATCATTGGGGACATGAAAATGTGTGCCCCGACCGGGACTCGAACCTGGGATCTCTTGCTTACATGGCAGACGCTATGTCCATCTGAGCCACCATGCGCACAGAGGATAGTGTGCCTGCAGGGACTTACCCCTTGCACGCTCCCCGTGAGACCCACATTCCCAACACGTCCACACCACTACATTCGTAGTGCGCCTAATAGGTGTTTGCCCATCATACTCATGGATTTGTTTCTCAGGTGACATCCAATGACTAGACCACGCTCGAAGTCACGAAGCTCTTCCGACACCCATCCTGTCGTTACGCTTCTTTACTGTCGACACGATACTCCTCGCTCCATTTTATACTGACAGGTCCGCCTCTCATGACGTATAGTGACTAGTTCCACATTAAATAGCAGTGGCGGAATATTTTTGATCAGATAATGTACAGGGCTATTACAAATGATTGAAGCGATTTCATAAATTCACTGTAGCTCCATTCATTGACATATGGTCACGACACACTACAGATACGTAGAAAAACTCATAAAGTTTTATTCGGCTGAAGCCGCACATCAGGTTTCTGCCGCCAGAGCGCTCGAGAGCGCAGTGAGACAAAATGGAGACAGGAGCCGAGAAAGCGAATGTCGTGCTTGAAATGCACTCACATCAGTCAGTCATAACAGTGCAACGACACTTCAGGACGAAGTTCAACAAAGATCCACCAACTGCTAACGCCATTCGGCGATGGTATGCGCAGTTTAAAACTTCTGGATGCCTCTGTAAGGGGAAATCAACGGGTCGGCCTGCAGTGAGCGAAGAAACGGTTGAACGCGTGCGGGCAAGTTTCACACGTAGCCCGCGGAAGTCGACGAATAAAGCAAGCAGGGAGCTAAACGTACCACAGCCGACGGTTTGGAAAATCTTACGGAAAAGGCTAAAACAGTAGCCTTACCGTTTACAATTGCTAGAAGCCCTGACACCCGATGACAAAGTCAATCGCTTTGAATTTTCGGCGCGGTTGCAACAGCTCATGGAAGAGGATGCGTTCAGTGCGAAACTTGTTTTCAGTGATGAAGCAACATTTTTTCTTAATGGTGAAGTGAACAGACACAATGTGCGAATCTGGGCGGTAGAGAATCCTCACGCATTCGTGCAGCAAATTCGCAATTCACCAAAAGTTAACGTGTTTTGTGCAATCTCACGGTTTAAAGTTCACGACCCCTTTTTCTTCTGCGTAAAAAACGTTACAGGACACGTGTATCTGGACATGCTGGAAAATTGGCTCATGCCACAACTGGAGACCGACAGCGCCGACTTCATCTTTCAACAGGATGGTGCTCCACCGCACTTCCATCATGATGTTCGGCATTTCTTAAACAGGAGATCGGAAAACCGATGGATCGGTCGTGGTGGAGATAATGATCAACAATTCATGTCATGGCCTCCACGCTCTCCCGACTTAACCCCATGCGATTTATTTCTGTGGAGTTATGTGAAAGATTCAGTGTTTAAACCTCCTCTACCAAGAAACGTGCCAGAACTGCGAGCTCGCATCAACGATGCTTCCGAACTCATTGATGGGGACATGCTGCGCCGAGTGTGGGAGGAACTTTATTATCGGCTTGATGTCTGCCAAATGACTAAAGGGGCACATATCGAACATTTGTGAATGCCTAAAAAAACTTTTTGAGTTTTTGTATGTGTGTGCAAAGCATTGTGAAAATATCTCAAATAATAAAGTTATTTTAGAGCTGTGAAATCGCTTCAATCATTTGTAATAACCCTGTAAATGTAGACTAGCTAATTTGCTTTAACCGGAATCTGTGAAATTGTGCTTGGTGGTCGGAAGCACAGAATTCTCCACGTAAATTTTCAGATTTTTTACAATTAAAGAATAGTTTGGACATTGCAGAGGAAATACGCCGACCACTTTCCACTTCCGGAGCTGCAGTGACAATTATCACCTCAACTTTTCAGCCAAGAAGAAAACTGAACCAACAATATTGCAAGGCAATCAGGATTTGAGTATAACGCCCGCTGGGGTCGAGGCCATCATAAACTGAGGTGAACTTCAGTTATATGGATTGGAAAGACATAGACTGTGACTTCGTTACTTAAGACGGGCGCGGATACGAAACGCGCGCGCTTCATAAATATAAGATTTCAGTGGACTAAACAACCGTTCCAGCTTGGTTTGTTGAAAGCACTTCATCCTCGATGTGCGTCAGCGAGTCAAACTGCCACACACACACACACACACACACACACACACACACACACACACACACACACACACTCACACTATCTGCTTTACATACTGCGTGTTTTAGTTCTTTCCTGCTGTTTTACTGTGAGGTTCGCGTAAGTTGCATTCGCTTATCTTTCACAAGGTCGCCGTGTGATAATTCAAGGAAGGTAGCTCGATACTTTATCGTTGTGTAATGTATCTTAAACTGTAACCGAGGTAGTTATCTTATCTTATAAGTCTTACGTCCGATTTCTGATTGCATGTATAAAGTATCTTAATCGTAATGCAGTGTCTTCCATTCAAGAGATTACGTCTTTGTATCGTCGAGGAGGTTAAGGAAAAATCTGAAATACTAAGATTTTTTTGTATTAGATGTGAAAATAGAATGTAGGAAGGGAGAATCTCTGGTACCACGATTGTTTCTTCATTATACGTTCTTCTTAACGGAGACCACGCCAAACACGCAATTAATTCCAGAATGAGATTTTCACTCTGCAGCGGAGTGTGCGCTGATATTAAACTTCCTGGCATATTAAAACTGTTTGCCGGACCGAGACTCGAACTCGGGAACTTGCCAACTTGGGTAGCTCAGTTGGTAGAGCACTTGCCCGCGAAAGGCAAGTTCCCGAGTACGAGTCTCAGTCCGGCACACAGTTTTAATCTGCCTGTAAGTTTCACACAATTAATTAATTTACATTTTGTGGTTAAGTATTTTCTCTTCTCCAGCCGTTTATATAGAAACTAGCAAAGTTACCTTAACGTTAACAATTGAAATTGGCTTTAATTAGTTTACAGAGCTTCGGTGGTGCTAAAGTTGGTAGTTGCTCTAGAGAAAATATTTCATATTTAGGTGACCTATTCATAGGAAACTGTCTTTAGAAAAGCAGGTATACGGTCTAGTTAAACATGCCTGGATTTATAATTTTACTGAGCAGTAAAAGCACTTTCTGAATTACACATTATTTTGTACTTGTTCTTCGTCCTGCAAAAGTCAGACGTATTGCTGGATTTCCTGAGCATCCAAAACATCGACTGCGCTCTGTCCACAACTGTTCGGCAAGTTCTCCACACTTGACGGCTCTGCTAACTACTCAGGCACAGAAAGGAGCACATAATACTTAGACTGAGCTTTCTGATCACTTCCCTAGAAAAATTTTGATGGCCACCGAGAATAAGTCTGAAAAAGAAGCTTTTTGTTTGGCAACTCCTGCTACTTCTTAGAAGTGACGAATGGAAGAACAGGACGTAGGCTATAAGCAGCGCGTGGGCCATTAATCGTTCGGATTATTTCGGCCCGGGCTGCGGGCGACTCGTTGTGTTGAGGTGCTAGCGCGTGACGGCGCAGAACATCGCTGTCTTGCGTCCTGACGCACGGACAGTTATTGTGAAGGCCAGATGTGGAAATCTGCCTTTCAGGCTGCTAGCATCCGTGTTAAATTCGAGAACTATCGGTAAACGCAGCGTACAAAGACAACTAACGGAACGTATTTTGTATGGCGCACGAGGTCGTGTGGAGACGAAGGGTGCGGATGTGGACATCCGTTAGTTGACGTGTAGTTCTCCCCATATTGTGATTAGGTGGCAAGCGTCGTACCGACATTTCCTGACAAAGTGAGTCACCCAGAAGGAATGGTCGGACGTCAGTGTAACTTACTAGACGTACACATCATCGGTGGGTATGTAAATGAATAGTGTCCCAATTCCGACAGGAAGGACGGCTACAAGAGTTCATTTCTGGCGTTCGTGTGCAGTGCTGCTACTAACAAGGGAACCTCCCCATCGCACCCCCTTCAGATTTAGTTATAAGTTGGCACAGTGGATAGGCCTTGAAAAACAGAACACAGGTCAGTCGAGAAAACAGGAAGAAGTGTGGAACTATGAAAAAAATAAGCAAAATTTGCAAACTGAGTAGTCCGTGGCAAGACAGGCAACATCAAGGATAGTGTGAGCTCAGGAGCGCCGTGGTCCCGTGGTTAGCGTGAGCAGCTGCGGAACGAGAGATCCTTGGTTCAAATCTTCCCTCGAGTGAAAAGTTTATTTTTTTATTTTCAGACAATTATTATCTGACAGACTTTTATGTTTTCATCACTTTTTTGGGAGTGGTTGTCACATCCACAACAAAACCTGAATCGGGCAAGGTAGAAGAATCTTTTTACCCATTCGCCAAGTGTACAAGTTAGGTGGGTCGACAACATATTCCAGTCATGTAACGCACATGCCGTCACCAGTGTCGTATAGAATATATGAGACGTGTTGTCCTGTGGAGGAGTCGGTTGACCTATGACCTTGCGATCAAATATTTTCGGTTCCCATTGGAGAGGCACGTCCATTCGTCTATTAATCGCACGGTTTTGCGTTGTGGTCGCAAAACACAGACACTAAACTTATTACAGTGAGCAGAGACGTCAATGAACGAACGGACAGATCGTAACTTTGCGAAAATAAAAAAGTAAACTTTTCACTCGAGGGAAGACTTGAACCCAGGACCTCTCGTTCCGCAGCTGCTCACGCTAAGCACGGGACCACGGCGCTCCTGAGCTCACATTATCCTTGATGTTGCCTATCTTGCGCATGGACTACTCAGTTTGTATATTTTGCTTATTTTTTTTTCATAGTTCCACACAACTTCTTCCTGTTTTCTCGATTGCTCTGTGTTCAGTTTTTCAAGGCCTATCCACTGTGCCAACTTATAACTAAATCTGAGGGGGGTGCGCTGGGGAGGTTCCCTTGTAAGCCTCGTAGGATATAGAAGGGGCATGAAGTTCTTCTCAATCACGTCTCAGCGCGAGGAAGGAGGATCGCCGTGTTGTGCGCCAAGCACTTCGTAATCCTTCACATCTGCAACTGCCGTCCGAGAAAAAGTAATGGCTGCCTGCAATAGTGTCATCCCACACCAGAGCCTAGTAGCAGCCAGACTAGGGAATTAGCACCCCATGCAAAGGCTACCGATAACACAACAAAAACGCTGCATTTGGAGTCGTGCTGCGACTAGGAAGCATGGGCTGCTGATGAATGGCGTCGCATTGAAGCATTGAGTTAAGCGATGAATCTCGGTTTGCATTACCAAAGTTGACCATCGTTGGCAAGTATGGCAGCGACAGGGACAGAATTCCTGTTGCTCCAGTGTCTGGGTGGGACAGTTGCGTTACTCATGGCGTCATGGTGTGGAGAGCCTTCAGGTATGATTTCAGGTAACAGCTCTAACGACACAACAGTACGTCACGGACATCATGTACCATAGTGCTCGTACTCACATGACACATGTCTCCATCAACTGCCTTCGTGATGTTGCGGCAGGCCCATGGCCAACAGTGTCCCAAGACCTGTCCCAAATAGAACGTGAAAGGGGGGGGGGGGAGGGGGGTTGCACGCTCGGACGTCACAGTGCCAAGATCCAGATTTCTTCTTCTTGCGTTACGGCCTCTGTAGGACCACGGTAGCCCCTTCGCGCACTGCATTTTCTTCTTCTCCCAGAACCTCTTCATTCTTTCTCTTCTCTCCCGCTCTTCTTACGTGATTTTAAGTTTCCGTTTCTCCTGTCGGCTCCATTGGTGACACTCTAATCTTTCCCTGTATTGTTCTCTGTCATTGATCTCCGGCACATTGGTCGGTGTATATTTGTTCCCTCAATTTTCCTTTCCTTTCAACGTTGATCCCCAATTCCAACCAGTCCTTCGGAAGTTCAACAACCCACTTGGTTCCTGTCTTTCCCCTTGTCCTTCCTGTTGTTTACCACACTCTTCGTCATTCTGTCCATACTCATCCTAACTACATGCCCAGCAAACCTTGCCCTTTTGAGTCTGATTTCCCCGGATATTGTTCTCATGTTCCGGTACAACTCTTCCTTAGGTCTTCGCATCCACTTCTCTCCACATCTTTTGGGATCTAGTATTTTTCTCAGTATTTTTCTCTCTTCTTTCTCTAGTTGTTCTGTCCCATTTCTTCCTAGTCATTGTCTCAGCAGCATATAATACTGCATTCCTCACCGTTGCCTTGTAGTGGCGTATCTTCGCTTCTGTGGATATATTCTTTTTATTGTATATCTCTCTCGTCATGCAGGAGGCTGACCTCATCTTCTTTATCCTCTCTGTTATTCCCTCCTTGCTCCTGTTCCTTCCTGTTATAAATTCTCCCAGGTATTTAAATTTGTCTACCATTTGCACAGTGCCTTCCGGTGTTTCCCAGTTTGCAGTGGTACTTAATGTCTTTGTCTTGTTATAGGCGATCCTCAGTCCCACCTTTCTGGCTACCTTACTTAAGTTGTCGAGTTGTGTCTTTGCGTCTTCTTCCGTCTCACTTAATATTGCTATGTAGTTTGCAAAGGCTAGGCAGTCGAGCGCTGTTGTCCTTTTTGGCCCCCACATGGGTCTTTGGTATTCCCATTTCCTCGTTTATTGCTCTCCACTGCCTGATCACTTCGTCCAGTGCTATATTGAACAACAGTGGAGACAATAGATCTCCCTGTTTAACACCAGTCTTGATCCTAGGCCATTAACAACTTTTGAGGGCCGCCTTGCTTCAGGAGAGGGTATAACGGCTTTGACGCCCTTCCTAACCGAATCGGCGGCCGTATCGAGGCCAGAGGTTGTGCAACGTCGTGTAGATGTAGTCATACTGATCATGCCACGTTCTTTGTAAATTTGACTCGATTTTGTAATAACTGAAATGACACCGTATACACAAGTTTCTTCCCATTTCATTTCCTCCTCGGCTTCTGGGTGCCTTAGGTTTTTTTTCCCCCCCTTGTGTAAGCTCGGTACAGGTCTGACCTGTACGGGAATATACATAATGGATGTAAGAGTGCAGCTCGTAGACGCATGGTTGACGACATACGGAAGTTTGGGTCTGGCCGTGAGTCGCGCACGGATAACCAAATGGTACAGCGACCACTCGCGATAAGCGGGAAATCACAGTTCGGGTCCCGATCGGGCACAGATTTTCATTGACGTCATTCCAATCTACAGCTGATGGTAGTCCTTATTTGCAATTGCGAATTCATTTGATGTGTTTCGTAACGGCTGTTTTTGCCACAGTGCCTGTTCCTTTGGACATACATGCATGTCCAAAGGAACTTTGCAACGTAATCATGATAACACAGTCACTGCAATATCGTATCCCATTGATGTTGATATATCAGTAGTCCTACAAGACAAATACTGGCCAAAATCACTACACTGACCTCAACCTCACTCGATGAGGGTGTGCTGTGGTAAGATTGTTGGTGTGTAGGAGTGCAGCACCACTTTCACCTGTTGCGTCAAAATGGAGCAGTTTCTCGTCGTTTGCGGACAATAAGGTCGTCTAACGTTGAACCTGTAGTTGCCATTCGACAGTAGTTCTCTGGCACCGGACTTCACTCTCCCCTCCTTTCATTTAACACTCACCAATGATACGAACACTATGCTGTACACACACGCAGTTACAGCCACACAGTGAAGATACTCTTTGCAGCAGGTTGGAGGAAGGTAACTTGAACAACCTCCTGTTAGTGTAACCTTTCCCAAGGCAGAAATACGAAATTCTCATTTTGTCCTACACGTTCTTAGCCTGAGAAGGGGACCCATATATGACAAATCGTGAATTCTCAGTTGTCTATCGATCCCTTCAGTTCTGAATCGATTGCGCGTCATAAAATTTGGGGTGGTTTTCTCAAAACGGGCTTTTATTGAGCCAAAATATATTTCTCTCTCACTTTAGACTCTACACAAGCGACCTACCACGTTGAGCCGTATCGGTTGGCTCTGTCTGAGGTCTTCCCCTTGTGAATGTGAGATTAACGTTTTAACGACATCCAGTTTAAGTATTTTAAGACAGTCGCCATAAAATAGTTACAGGCAGGTGCGAAGTTACTTGCATTGGAATAACTTGTTACGCCACTTGTCAGAACGGAGAAGTCGGCTGATGTGTCGTTCACAGCATTTGTCTTCTCAAATATGTAACACTGCAAATCGAAGAAAGCTGATTTTTTTTTTTTTCAACTATAGACACTTAATGTCCAAATCTGTTTAGCATACGCTGTTAGACATAGCATAAATACACTCCTGGAAACGGAAAAAAGAACACATTGACACCGGTGTGTCAGACCCACCATACTTGCTCCGGACACTGCGAGAGGGCTGTACAAGCAATGATCACACGCACGGCACAGCGGACACACCAGGAACCGCGGTGTTGGCCGTCGAATGGCGCTAGCTGCGCAGCATTTGTGCACCGCCGCCGTCAGTGTCAGCCAGTTTGCCGTGGCATACGGAGCTCCATCGCAGTCTTTAACACTGGTAGCATGCCGCGACAGCGTGGACGTGAACCGTAAGTACAGTTGACGGACTTTGAGCGAGGGCGTATAGTGGGCATGCGGGAGGCCGGGTGGACGTACCGCCGAATTGCTCAACACGTGGGGCGTGAGGTCTCCACAGTACATCGATGTTGTCGCCAGTGGTCGGCGGAAGGTGCACGTGCCCGTCGACCTGGGACCGGACCGCAGCGACGCACGGATGCACGCCAAGACCGTAGGATCCTACGCAGTGCCGTAGGGGACCGCACCGCCACTTCCCAGCAAATTAGGGACACTGTTGCTCCTGGGGTATCGGCGAGGACTATTCGCAACCGTCTCCATGAAGCTGGGCTACGGTCCCGCACACCGTTAGGCCGTCTTCCGCTCACGCCCCAACATCGTGCAGCCCGCCTCCAGTGGTGTCGCGACAGGCGTGAATGGAGGGACGAATGGAGACGTGTCGTCTTCAGCGATGAGAGTCGCTTCTGCCTTGGTGCCAATGATGGTCGTATGCGTGTTTGGCGCCGTGCAGGTGAGGGCCACAATCAGGACTGCATACGACCGAGGCACACAGAGCCAACACCCGGCATCATGGTGTGGGGAGCGATCTCCTATACTGGCTGTACACCACTGGTGATCGTCGAGGGGACACTGAATAGTGCACGGTACATCCAAACCGTCATCGAACCCATCGTTCTACCATTCCTAGACCGGCAAGGGAACTTGCTGTTCCAACAGGACAATGCACGTCCGCATGTATCCCGTGCCACCCAACGCGCTCTAGAAGGTGTAAGTCAACTACCCTGGCCAGCAAGATCTCCGGATCTGTCCCCCATTGAGCATGTTTGGGACTGGATGAAGCGTCGTCTCACGCGGTCTGCACGTCCAGCACGAACGCTGGTCCAACTGAGGCGCCAGGTGGAAATGGCATGGCAAGCCGTTCCACAGGACTACATCCAGCATCTCTACGATCGTCTCCATGGGAGAATAGCAGCCTGCATTGCTGCGAAAGGTGGATATACACTGTACTAGTGCCGACATTGTGCATGCTCTGTTGCCTGTGTCTATGTGCCTGTGGTTCTGTCAGTGTGATCATGTGATGTATCTGACCCCAGGAATGTGTCAATAAAGTTTCCCCTTCCTGGGACAATGAATTCACGGTGTTCTTATTTCAATTTCCAGGAGTGTAGATAAAGGCGAAATCTGAGTGTAACAAAAGCACACGTGAGCATATACGTGTAAGCAGTTGAGTGAGGCTGAAGTCTTTAACGGCACCAAGGGATGGTGTACAGTTTGAAGTCGCTGTCCGATGGGCGGATCACTATCAAAGCCTCCTGTTCGGCTGGTACCTCAACGCTACGATGTGTTAATCAGAATAGTGGTAGTAGCAGATAACCTAAATGTACACCGAAAAATCGAAGAACTACTTTCACGGATGTCTTGTCACATTTGGATCGAAAGATATATTTGGCAGTCAGTCATCAGACCTGACTGTTAATCGACACATTTGGTTCATAACTTACTTCATTACTTAGAGACATTCGTGCCAATTTTTTAAAGGAAAGATGCTGCACATATGGTGTCTCAGAATAGTAGAAAAAGCTAAATGTTCATAGTTTAGCTCCATGGTGGAGTGAAAGTTGTGAAGTCTGTTTCTACTCCAGATTCTGAAGACAATGATACTTTTTATTATTCATTCTGGAAAATACGTATATTTCTTCTTCTGAGAGAAAGCCAGGTACGCCTGTCAAGATAGTAAAGATTTTATGGTCCAGTAGAAACCCAGGACACATGTTGCATCCACTTTCGTGCTAAAAATGGGGTACTATAATAGTAACATGGCACTTCGAATAAACATTAAAGTTGAAGATAAGCAGTTGATGTAACTGTCTAACCAACCCATATTACAAGTAAAGCATAAATACTTGGCAGTTCTTGTCCATGGCGCGTTATGTAGATGCTGCTATTGGTATTCAGAGAGGAATCGCTATTTAAAACGTCCCTTGTTTGTCGATATATGTGGTATAAAGGAGAAAAATGCACGTAGCGTGATTAATAAATAGCGACTGAACTAAAATTCTAACAATTAAGTGAAGGAGCGTCATCAAATTGTGCCACTAACATAGGAATAGAGTTAATCCTTAGGAAAAGAAACAGGGCCGATTTTTGTTGTTCTCCACCCGCATCGTTCAAACTGTACACAAGCCGCTAAACGTTTTCTCCCTTTGTTTGGTTTCTCATTGCCTTGTCCGGCTAGTCAAAACCCTGTTCACGGCGTCTCGCTTAGCTGTTATTGTCATTTGGTTTTTCTTTTTGTCGTCGCTCTCCCGACAGTTGATACGAGTAGGTTCCGTTTCCACTTGCTAGCTGTAGCACCACAAAACGAGCGTTTTCTCGTCATTAACGCCGCCACGGTTTTCTATTTACGCTACTAAAGGCCGTTCCAGGCCGCGGTGAAGCGCTCGCGAGCAGATAAGTAGTGGCCAGAACCGGTTTTCCCGGTGCTCAGAATGCGGAAGATGTGGTAACTCAGAGATCCCGCCCACAGCTTCAGTCATTTGCGCAGCGGCTGTAGCTGTCTCGCAGATCTCTACGCCGTATGCTTGCCCGCTTGTCTCTTCCCGAACACAAATGTTTAACTACGACCTAGGCTGCGGACGCAATATTGCGCAGTGGGTGTGTGACTAGGCCGCCTACCTTCGGAACGGGGTTCACATACCTACTACGCAGCATTACGGACAGAGATTAACTGACCGGAATCGGTAATAAAACCGTTCCCAGTTGTAACTTGCTGGTGCGTTCTACCTAAAATTTCATGTGTGCTCAACACGTTTGCAGAATAATTTTTTCAAATAAAAATTTCAGGAAGCTCAACATTTTAGCTTCAATACTTACCCGATATAGCTGCATTCTTGCAATGAGCGTTGAAAGCCCTTCGCCTCGGTCCCATGAACGTTAGTAGAACTTTGAAAAATTCAAGGAACTTGGTTCTCATTATGTTCAAAGTGGATTCCAATTGTATACACCTTCCATTCGTTAAGATTTCATAATTGACGGATTTAGTGTATTCAGCTCAATTTTTAATATCTTAACAAAATTTTGTACAACGATCTCTAGCATTGAGTTCTGCTGAAAAATTAACTTTCGCAGATATGCACAGGCCAGTGTGGGCGCCGAAAATAAGAGGTATACAGGTCATTGATTTGAGAACATTTCAGATATTTCAGTTTAATCGTGCTTTGTCATTGAACAACAAATATTTTTGGTTTCGTTTCATGGATTATAATTTCAGAAATCCTGTGATTGTGATGGCGTACATATGATTCCAAATTACGTTCAAAAATGGTTCAAATGGCTCTGAGCACTATGGGACTCAACGTCTGAGCTCATCAGTCACCTAGAACTTACAACTACTTAAACATAACTAACCTAGGGACTTCACACACATCCATGCCCGAGGCAGGACTCGAACCTGCGACCGCAGCGGTCTCGCGGTTCCAGACTGTGGCGCCTAGAACCGCTCGGCCACTCCGGCCGCCTCCAAATTTCATTAAAATAATTTAAAAGTTCTAATTAAATACTTGATTTTACTTCAAAGATTAGCCTATTCTTTTCTTTCTTTCTTTCTTTATTTCTTTCTTTCGCTTGTGCCGTTTTTCCCGCAGATATGCAGGGTCGGCGTGGTTAATCGGATGTGGCAGTGTTAGTTGAAGGGGTGGCCGGATGCCCTTCCTGCCGCTACCCCGTACCCCCCGGGAAGGAATTAGTGTACCCCAACTGTCTGTGACTAGTGTAATCCATGGAATAGTGCGAAAGTGTTCAGATGTCTGCGAGCCGTGTAACTGAGGCGGGACGTGGGGACCAGCCCGGTAATCACCTAGGAGGATGTGGAAAACCGCCTAAAAACCCCATTCAGACTGGCCGGCACACCGGCCCTCGTCGTTAAGCCGCCGGGCGGATTCGATCAGGGGCCGGTGCGCCTATCCGAGTCCAGGAAGCAACGCGTTAGCGCGCTCGGCTAACCTGGCGGGTGAAAGATTAGCCTATTCCTATTGATTAATAAATAACGAAAATAGCAATATACAGTGATGAGCCAAAACCTTAATCACTTGCTTAATAGTTTGTTTTTCCGTCATTGATACGAAACATCACAGATTATCCGCGTCTGGAATCCGACAGTTTGTTGGTAGGTTTGCGGAGATACATGGCTGTAGATGCCTACGCACAGGTCATGTAATTCGTGTAAATAATGGGCCGCTGATTTTCATACGCGGTGACGGCGCCTTGGGTCCCATAGTATTTACATCAGGCGAATTTGGTCGCCGAGATATCGACGTCAGTGCACTGTAATGCTCCTCAAACCACTGTAGCACGGCTCTGGCTCAGAGACACGGACAGTTATAGTGCTGCAAGATCGTGGTACACACAAAGCGTGAAGTGATGTAGGTGGTTCGCTGCAGTCAGTGTGTCTTCGATTACAAGAGCAGGAGAATGCCTGCCATAGCATAATACTGCTCCCACCAGCCTGCGTGTGTGGAGCGCTGCGCGTTTCGAGCCGCCGCTCACCTCGATGACGGCTTTTATGGAGACGACAATCAACTTAGTGTAGAAAAATGTGATACTTTCCATCGATCGACGTTCGAATCCCAATGGTACCGTGCCCACTGCAATCGTAATGGACAGTGTCGTTTGGTCAACATGTAAACACGCAGGGATGATCTGGGATGGAGCTCCATGTAAAACAATGTACGATAAACGACTTGCTCCGAAACACTTGTGCGTGCACCAGCATTGCGCTCGGGACAGAGATGCCACAGATTACCATCTGTCCTACTTTACAGAGTAGAAAAGCCTTCTAATCCCTCGTTCTGTGAAGAGTCGTGGACGTCCAATCATTTAGCGTCTAGTGGTAGTTCCACTGTCCTACCTCTTTTCGCACATGCTCACGACAGCAGCATGTGAACATTTGATCAGCTTCGCTGTTTTCGAGGTACTCGTTCACAGGCTGTGCGTAATAATAATCTGGCGTTTGTAAAAGTCGCATATCTCAATGGATTTCCCCGTTTATAGCCCATATTTTAGCATGGGTTATCCCCCGTCCGTGTCTGCTCCTCTTACATTCTTCTGTTACCAAGGCGCATTGGTCAGTGGTCAAAATGTTTTGGCTTTTCAGTGTGTCATAGAGTTCTCTTCACAAAACGTTATTTCATTTGTAAGAGAACTGTTTCTCCAAATGTGCATACAGAGTATATTAATTCCAATAAAAGACGGTTGAATTACAGTGAAGGACCCTAGTCTTGAACAGAAGTTACGATTTTGTCGTTTCAACAACGGAATATGACAGACCCTTCAGTGAATTCCACGATACCCTGCGTCTCGACAAAAATTAGTATAGCATCACGTAATACTACCCAGTACAGAATTACAAAGCTGTGTTCCCAGAGAGACAGATTAATTTTTACGTCATCGTCGAATTTTGACGGTTACCTAGGCTTAAGTAACAGACACTGGCAGAGGGACGCCGTATCAGCGGCATGGGGAGACGTAACTGTGAGTGTCATATAGGGATCGATCATTGGCCCACTGCTGTCCTTGCTTCATGTTAATGAATTTACATTTCATTTCAGTCAACAAGTAGAATTAGTTTCGTTTACAGATGATACAAGCAGTGTTGCGAAGCCGAACAAAGAAGCATCAACAGATAAAATGATAAATGATTATTTAGTGCAAGTTACTGACTGCTTTTGCACAAACCGGCTAGCATTAACCTTTGAAAAACACAGCCCATACAGTTATGTACTTTCTAAAATTTTCCACCTAGTATACCAACAAATATAAGCGACGATTTAAGTGTTTCCGTTTGAGGACGTTGCTGCAGCGTAACAATGCTCAGATGCGGTTGTGTAGTCACCGACATGTAGATAAGGAATTAGTGTGGCATTTGTATCTTTCCGACGTGCGGAAACGGCAACTATGGCGACATTATTACCATGCGTGTCAAAACCGGACCAACACGATGTTATTCTTTCCTTGCCTACTGAAGGACAAACACCAGAAGACATCCATCGGAGAATTAAGAATGTGTAAGGGGCAGCATATATGTCGAAAACCACCGTTGAGGAATTGATGTGCTAAGATTGGTGCTGGTCGCGATTAGACACAAAACTCCGGTCGATGCAGGAGGCCAACCTCATCCGTTAAGGACAGTGCAATTCGAGCACAGATTCTATTGGCCTAATATCTCCCTATGCGATTATCACGCACTTGGTCCCGTGAAAAAGCCCTTGAAGCGTCGAAGATTCTTGTCGGACGAGGATGTGCAGCAAACAACTACAGACTTCACGCAGCAACAAACCGTTTTCTATCAAACGGGTATGTTCCACCTGGTGCGTCGGTGGAATGATTGCCTCAGTGTTCACAGCGATTTTGCCTAATCGGCATACGGATTCTAGACGATACAGCCTCCGAATTGAAACTTTTGCTCATCCTATATAATTAACAGGGTAGAAAGTTCTTATCTGGGCATATTGATGGAAACAAAACGGGGAAATCCATGCACTCGACCTTCTAAAATGCTTAACTAATTTTACCATCACAATATTTAATGAAATTAGGGATAAATAAGTCGGTGAGTTTTTTGCTTGTTTTGGTTCACTGTTGCTTTACAGGATAATGTTCCGGGATAACTTCTCGTTAGGAAAAACAAGCTCGTTGAGCAAAATAAAATAATTAAAATTGTGTGTGGGATTCACATACATCTTGCAGGCTTCTCTTTAAGCAGTTACGAATATAAACCGTAGCTTCATAGTATCTTCATTCATTTAGGAAATTTCTTAACAGTTCATACGAATGTAACAGATATTGACGAGTACAGGATGGACAAAAAAAAAACAGTCCCGGAAGATACTTAAAAGACTGACGTCACACTGAGACTTGTTAATTACAGTAGAAACAAGTAAGCGTTTAAGATACTTAAACCTTGCTTGCGAAAAAAGATTATGAAACGACCGCAGCAGTAGTAACATGCTTTCCAGCTCTGTGTGACACGTGTTAAACGACGATCCATTTGGTCTGCGACGAAGTATGTTGCCTTGGGTAATGTTATTTAGCATTAGTAGTCATTGCCGATATTTCTAGAAACCATACAGCTAGAAATAAGTAACATATTCGGCTGCTCACTGTGTTTGTGGACAGCTCTTCCTTGTACAATCATTCTGTGAAACGTCTGTGCCAGATAAAATTCACAATAAGAGTGTGGATGATACCCGTGTTTTTGCCATGAGTAACGAAAAAAAGGTGGGAATTTAAGGAGATGGGACCTGGATAAACTGACTAAACCAGAGGTTGTACAGAGTTTCAGGGAGAGCATGAGGGAACAATGGACAGGAATGGGGGAAAGAAATACAGTAGAAGAAGAATGGGTAGCTCTGAGAGATGAAGTAGTGAAGGCAGCAGACGATCAAGTAGGTAAAAAGGCGAGGGCTAGTAGAAATCCTTGGGTAACAGAAGAAATATTGAATTTAGTTGATGAAAGGAGAAAATATAAAAATGCAGTAAATGAAGCAGGCAAAAAGGAATACAAACATCTCAAAAATGATATCGACAGGAAGTGCAAAATGGCTAAGCAGGGATGGCTAGAGGACAGATGCAAGGATGTAGAGGCTTATCTTGTGGTGTCACCGCCAGACACCACACTTGCTAGGTGGTAGCTTAAATCGGCCGCGGTCCATTTAGTACATGTCGGACCCGCGTGTCGCCACTGTGTGATCGCAGACCGAGCGCCACCATAAGGCAGGTCTCGAGATACGGACGAGCACTCGCCTCAGTTGTACGGACGACATTGCTAGCGACAATACGGACGAAGCCTTCCTCTCATTTGCCGAGAGACAGTTAGAATAGCCTTCTGCTAAGTCCATGGCTACGACCTAGCAAGGCGCCAATTGTAACAGTGCATGTATCTTAAGAGTCTCATTTGTATAGTCAAGAGAGATGTATCACAAGGAGTGATTAAAAGTCAAGTATATTCCAACGCTACGTATTTTCTTTATAGCAGTCATAACGTATCCTGTTCCAGACTTGACGCCAGTCGGCGTGCGTGTACGCGTGCCTGTCGGCTCCCTTCTCAGTGTGGCGTAGCTAGCTTGTTACGCCACAACATATCTCACTAGGGGTAAGATAGATACTGCGTACAGGAAAACTAAAGAGACCTTTGGAGAAATGAGAATCACTTGCATGAATATCAAGAGCTTTGACGGAAACCCAGTTCTAAGCAAAGAAGGGAAAGCAGAAAGGTGGAAGGAGTATATAGAGGGTCTATACAAGGATGTTCTTGAGGACAATATTATGGAAATGGAAAAGGATGTAGATGAAGATGAAATGGGAGATACGATACTGCGTGAAGAGTTTGACAGAGCACCGAAAGACCTAAGTCGAAACAAGGCCCCGGGAGTAGACAACATTCCATTAGAACTACTGACAGCCTTGGGATAGCCAGTCCTGACAAAACTCTACCATCTGGTGAGCAAGATGTATGAGACAGGCGAAATAGCCTCAGACTTCAAGAAGAATATAATAATTCGAATTCGAAAGAAAGTAGATGTTGACAGTTGTGAAAATTACCGAACTATCAGTTTAATAAGTCACAGCTGCAAAATACTAACGCGAATTCTTTACAGACGAATGGAAAAACTGATAGAAGCCGACCTCGGGGAAGATCAGTTTGGACTCCGTAGAAATGTTGGAACACGTAAGGCAATACTGACCCTACGACATATCTTAGAAAATAGGTTAAGGAAAGGCAAACCTACGTTTCTAGCATTTGTAGACTTAGAGAAAGCTTTTGACAATGTTGATTGGAATACTCTCCTTCAAATTCTGAAGCTGGCAGGGGTAAAATACAGGGAGCGAAAGGCTATTTACAATTTGTACAGAAACCAGATGGCAGTCATACGAGTCGAGGGGTATGAAAGGGAAGCAGTGGTTGTGAAGGGAGTGAGACAGGGTTGTAGCCTATCCCCGATGTTATTCAATCTATGTATTGAGCAAGCAATAAAGGAAACAAAAGAAAAGTTCGGAGTAGAAATTGAAATCCATGGAGAAGAAATAAAAACTTTGAGGTTCGCCGATGACATTGTAGTTTTGTCAGAGACAGCAAAGGACTTGGAAGAGCAGTTGAACAGAATGGACAGTGTCTTGAAAGGAGGGTATAAGATGAACATCAGCAAAAGCAAAACGAGGATAATGGAATGTAGTTGAATTAAATCGGGTGATGCTGAGGGAATTAGATTAGGAAATGAGACACTTAGTGTAGTAAAGGAGTTTTGCTATTTGGGGAGCAAAATAACTGATGACGGTCGAAGTAGAGAGGATATAAAATGTAGACTGGCAATGGCAAGGAAAGCGATTCTGAAGAAGAAAAGTTTGTGAACATCGAGTATAGATTTAAATGTCAGGAAGTCGTTTCTAAAAAATGGTTCAAATGGCTCTGAGCACTATGGGACTTAACGTCTATGGTCATCAGTCCCCTAGAACTTAGAACTACTTAAACCTAACTAACCTAATGACATCACTCAACACCCAGCCATCACGAGGCAGAGAAAATCCCTGACCCCGCCGGGAATCGAACCCGGGAACCCGGGCGTGGGAAGCGAGAACGCTACCGCACGACCACGAGATGCGGGCAAGTCGTTTCTGAAAGTATTTGTATGGAGTATAGCCATGTATGGAAGTGAAACGTGGACAATAAATAGTTTAGACAAGAAGAAAATAGAAGCTTTCGAAATGTGGTGCTACAGAAGAATGCTAAAGATTAGATGGGTAGATCACATAACTAATGAGGAGATATTGAATAGAATTGGGGAGAAGAGGAGCTTGTGGCACAACTTGGCTAGAAGAAGCGATCGGTTGGTAGGACATGTTTTGAGACATCGAGGGATCATCAATTTAGTATTGGAGGGCAGCGTGGAGGGTAAAAATCGTAGAGGGAGACCAAGAAATGAATACACTAAGCAGATGCAGAAGGATGTAGGCTGCAGTAGGTACTGGGAGACGAAGCAGCTTGCACAGGATAGAGTAGCATGGAGAGCTGCATCAAAAGTCTCAGGATTGAAGACCACAACAACAACGAAAAAAAGGCAAATCTCGCATCCGTCGCAGGAAACGAGGGTGAAATATGGTGAACATGGCAATAAAAAGAAGACTGCTGCGAATAAAATGTTTAAACTTAGAGACAGATGTGATTTCTCCGTCTGGACACTGAACCTTTTGTGCACATTAAGTCACTGAATACTGGTGTCTTCCACTTTATCTTCAATGGACTTGCCTGCACTGACCATGGCGGCGGCGGCGGCGGCGGCAGCGGCAGCAGCAGCGTTCACAATTATGACACGGTGGCGGCTATGCGGTAGCTCGTGGGCCTCCTGGAAAGACGAACTTTGTAATGACGAAAATGCTGCAAAATTTCTACTTCCGTAATTGAACGTCAAGCCCACAAATTACCAGCTTTGCTGTTAGTGTCATAATGACTACGTCTGTTCACTGCCTTGTACACCTCCCAGAGGTTTCTCCCGACTCATTTCACCAAAATGAACGCGACGATAAACGCTTATTAACGAAGAACTTAGTTCTGTTCGCGCACGAGATTTATTCCTCGGCTGTTTAAGCTTCAAAGATAACGGGCCGGGAACTCTGCTTGGTGTTAGCTACATTTTCGCTTAAAGAGCGAAATCGTCGTTCGTGTTGGACAGTATATTTTTAAAAGAATGACTCTGCAATAGTTCCATAGCTAAAGACGCACAAATTTACTTCATTCTATTTCATGGATTCATTACGACCCTAGGCTATAGAACTCCCCTATTGGAAATTGGTGTCGAGAAATATTGGAATTGTAACCTGTAAATGCAGAGCTTTAATCATGATCTGGTTGAAGAAAAGTTTGACGGCACCGCCCTCAGGTGAAGGCGAACTGCACTTGAAAGTCGCGAGCTCTATCTTCTTATCTCGTGTTTCTTACTGAAAATCTCGTGCTTGTACTCTTGTTAACTTTACTATTACAGAGATCGCCTAAACTTTATTTTCTTTTAATTGGTCCTGTGCGCAACAAATAACTTACTTGGTCTTTCTGCTGCCACTGCTTGATCTACTGCATTTCATTATTTAACAAAAACATAAAAAAACCTATTATTCATGCTGAGTGCAATGCATGTTCTGTATGGCGGCTCCTGCTGTTGCTGTGGCTGCTTACTACAACTACATATAATTCAAGAGAAAGGGTTTGGTCAAATCTAAACTCGATAAGTGATAACCCAAACAAGTAATTCCTTTTTTCAAAAACTATATTCTGAAAGCGATTCTTTCTCATTCAGTTAACGAAACGCTAGAAGCTCTTTGAACAATCGCTTCGTATGTAAATCTGCCTCCAGTGGCAGTAAAGCAATATTACAAATTAATCAAACTCTTGGGAGAGACTGAAATACTTCTCAAATAAATACATAGTGAAACAATTCCCTCACAATTACAAAATAAATAAATCAATGACGAGAATCAATACTTAATCTATTCGCCTAACAATGGTTTCCCTTAAGAATTCAACTCGCTGTCATTATCAAAATTACCATCTGCTGCTACGCACATAAACAAACCCTTTTCTTTAAATTAATAAGCGCGCTGCAAATTATAAAATATATCAACTCAATACCAAATCCTGGTCGCCGCTGGCGGACACGGTAGTACGGCAGCTCGGCGACGACCCCTCGCCGTGCGCACCACAGCAGGCGGGCTCCTACACTGGCTTCCAAACTTCCACTCATTAATCCGTGCGCTGCGAAGCGCAACAATAATATCTTAGATTCCAGAGCTTGTGTATGCGCGCTGTAGCCAACCTTTAAATCCTAAGAATATTGCCAACTCTCACACTGTTCAGCACCTTAACTTTCTTTACTCGACTATTTCTGAAAATGTGCACATCCATTCATTTACTTCAATTCCGATTCAACATCTCATGTACAGAGCGGTCGGAATCGTATACTATAAATTTTGTGCTGCCATTAAACGTCCTAGTAAAGTGTGCTGTTGGTGGCTCCTCCCAACCCCCTACCGTCCGTCCTCTTGTATGTGTCACCAAACGAGGGATGTTCTGGGGGACAACTTAATAGTTGGTGGAATACGTCTCGAACAGGATGCGTCGAAGATTCTTCGGCAGCTGTTCTCTGTTCCAGTGACCGCATTGGAATATCACTGAATATCTGCGTGATTCTCAGATTGTAATTGTGGTCGGCTACAGAGGGGTAAAGTGTCTGCTCCTGTAGTGTCGCACTTCCCCACTATTGTTGTTTGTTGTGGTCTTCAGTCCTGAGACTGGTTTGATGCAACTCTCCATGCTTCTCTATCCTGTGCAAGCTTCTTCATCTCCCAGTACCTACTGCAACCTACATCCGTCTGTATCTGTTTAGTGTATTCATCTCTTGGACTCCCTCTACGATTTTTACCCTCCACGCTGTCCTACAGTACTAAATTGGTGATCCCTTGATGCCTCAGAACATGTCCTACCAACCGATCCCTTCTTCTAGTCAAGTTGTGCCACAAACTTCTCTTCTCCCCAATCCTATTCAGTACCTCCTCATTAGTTATGTGATCTACCCAGCTAATCTTCAGCATTCTTCTGTAGCACCACATTTCGAAAGCTTCTATTCTCTTCTTGTCCAAACTATTTATCGTCCATGTTTCACTTCCATACATGGCTACACTCCATACAAATACTTCCAGAAACGACTTCCTGACACTTAAATATATACTCGATGTTAACAAATTTCTCTCCTTCAGAAACGCTTTCCTTGCCATTGCCAGTCTACATTTTATATCCTCTCTACTTCGACCATTATTAGTTACAGGGCTATTACAAATTATTGAAGCGATTTCATAAATTCACTGTAGCTCCATTCATTGACATATGGTCGCGACACGCCACAGATACGTAGAAAAACTCATAAAGTTTTGTTCGGCTGAAGCTGCACTTCAGGTGTCTGCTACCAGAGCGCTCGAGAGTGCAGTGAGACAAAATGGCGAAATGCACTCACATCAGTCAGTCATAACAGTGCAACGACACTTCAGGACGAAGTTCAACAAAGATCCACCAACTGCTAACTCCATTCGGCGATGGTATGCTCAGTTTAAAGCTTCTGGATGCCTCTGTAAGGGGAAATCAACGGGTCGGCCTGCAGTGAGCGAAGAAACGGTTGAACGCGTGCGGGCAAGTTTCACGCGTAGCCCGCGGAAGTCGACGAATAAAGCAAGCAGGGAGCTAAACGTACCACAGCCGACGGTTTGGAAAATCTTAGGGAAAAGGCTAAAGCAGAAGCCTTACCGTTTACAATTGCTACAAGCCCTGACACCCGATGACCAAGTCAAACGCTTTGAATTTTCGGCGCGGTTGCAACAGCTCATGGAAGAGGATGCGTTCAGTGCGAAACATGTTTTCAGTGATGAAGCAACATTTTTTCTTAATAGTGAAGTGTTTAAACCTCCTCTACCAAGAAACGTGCCAGAACTGCGAGCTCGCATCAACGATGCTTTCGAACTCATTGATGGGGACATGCTGCGCCGAGTGTGGGAGGAACTTGATTATCGGCTTGATGTCTGCCGAATCACTAAAGGGGCACATATCGAACATTTGTGAATGCCTAAAAAAACTCTTTGAGTTTTTGTATGTGTGTGCAAAGCATTGTGAAAATATCTCAAATAATAAAGTTATTGTAGAGCTGTGAAATCGCTTCAATCATTTGTAATAACCCTGTATTTTGCTCCCCAAATAGCAAAACTCCTTTACTACTTTAAGTGTCTTATTTCCTAATCTAATTCCCTCAGCATCACCCGATTTTATTCGACTACATTCCATTACTCTCGTTTTGCTTTCGTTGATGTTCATCTTATATCCTCCTTTCAAGACACTGTCCATTCCGTTCAACTGCTCTTCAAAGTCCTTTGCTGTCTCTGACAGAATTACAATGTCATCGGCGAACCTCAGTTTTTATTTCTTCTCCATGGATTTTAATACCTACTCCGAACTTTTCTTTTGTTTCCTTTATTGCTTGCTCAATATACAGATTGAATAGCATCGGGGATAGGTTACAACCCTGTCTCACTCCCTTTCCAGCCACTGCTTCCCTTTCATACCCCTCGACTCGTATTACTGCCACCTGCTTTCTGTACAAATTGTAAATAGCCTTTCGCTCCCTGTATTTTACCCCTGCCACCTTCAGAATTTGGAAGAGAGTATTCCAGTCAACATTGTCAAAAGCTTTCTCTAAGTCTACAAATGCTAGAAGCGTACGCTTGCCTTTCCTTAATATAGCTTCTAAGATAAGTCGTAGGGTCAGTATTGCCTCACGTGTTCCAATATTTCTACGGAATCCAAACTGATCTTCCCCGAGGTCGGCTTCTACCAGTTTTTCTATTAGTCTGTGAAGAATTCGCGTTAGAGAACAGATAAAGTGAAGATTTTTGTGTCTGTTGACCAGTGGATCAGCAAAATTATTTCTTGAAATGGGGGTTATGAATCACTTCCTCCAGTTTTCTTGCCTGCTCATTCTATGCCATTTCAAGATCTTGAACATAAGGCTTCGTACCTGTTGGCACAGTTATATACATTGTAAATTGCTGCAAGTTTTCGCGGGTAATGCTCCATCTTTTTTCTATTTGAGGTCAAAACTTTAAACAGGATCACGATCAGCTGTTATTAAACCACGTAGCATGTATGTAAGATACGTCCTAATCCTTTCTACATTTCCAGTGTGAAGTTGTCTTGGAGAACCAACTTGGTGCCGAAGAGTTGGCGCAGTGCTACAGAAACCTAATATCCTAACAGGGAAGCTCATCTAAAATCGGGCCTATCCTTAGTTAAAGTACTGTGCTATCAAGGGAAATTTACTAGCATAACTCGGTGGACGATTTGATTAGAATCCATATAACCCAACATACTTGTGCGAACTGATATGTTCCAAATGGGCGTTCCTCAATTCCATGATTCAAGAGTTTCAACAAGTCTTGTTGCTTCAATAGAACCTATTATGCTGCGTGTATATATACATAATATAGGGTGCAATTCTGTATTGTTCTGAGATATGTGGGAAAAGTAGCAAGGTTAGCACCTAAAGCCATTGCAATCAGTCCAGGTCAGACTACTCCGCATCACAGCCATCTAACAAATACACACATGGCGATCAATCTAAAAAATACGTGAAGAACAGATAGCCCGTTAGAAAAGGCTTCCAGTTCGTCCCACCAACTAAGCCCTTAGTTAGATTCCCGATACCCCAACGATTGACATAGACCTCTCTTTCCGAACGTCAGATGCTTTTATACAACAGACACATGTTAAATGTACGTTATTATCCAGATATAAAACCCGTCAAGATATGCGAAAATTCTGACTGCTGTAGCCCTGTGGTGCCTCCGTACTAGGATACATTCAGAGTCCACATCCCTGACTAGATACTGCTGTGTCCAGCAACCGTGATGTTGTCAGGACGTTATATTCTGATCTGTCTTCATTAGTGGCAGGACTCTTATACGTACGATGTCGCTATGATTTATCGTTAAACTCGAACTTGAGACAGTGTGACCAGTATAACCTGACTGAATAAATGATCTCTTCTTTGTATGATGAGTGACCTGTATCATTATCACGATGATTTCATGTGGTATCCAAGTTATGGATTAAAGTGCCTCTGATGTTGAAAAATGTTGCTCACGATACACAATTTGATAGAAGTTAAGCGGGAAACGTGAGGAGAGGACGGTGACACTATGTACAGAATATGGCTGAGTCTGCTCCTGTAACCTTTTTCCTTCGCTCGCGAATTATATTTCATCTGAAAAATCACCAACTACCGCAAAACGTGTTGCTTTTATTTCTTTTTATTTACTCATACCCGTTTAGACACCCATTTCATTTTATACGGCTCTAATTTTTACTGCTGTAAAATTTTGTACACAATTTTGGTTTACTGTTTTAGGCTGAAATTTAAAACTCGCCTATTTATTTTGTTGAGAGATCCCCTGGAGCTTCATTAATTTAAATTTTGGGTTATACAGAGTGGCCTGCTGTTTACACGACATGTCGTCAGCAATAATCGAAAACGCTAGGTTAAATGGCCTAAAACGTAGTTTCTGTAGAATTTTTCAGATGCCGGTAGTCATCCATCACTGCTGTCATCTGAAGAAAATATACAAAAATAATTACTTTCTGAGCAAAGAAACATTTTTGGGACTACTTTGCAGGTTGCATGCTGTCAAATCTCAAAATACGTAACAGCACTTGATCCTGTACAACCAGCCTTTAAATTATCAGAGCTTCAGTTGAGCAAGAACAAAAAAGTACAAACGCTTGTTATAGATTTAGGCCCAGAGTACATCAACGAAAACGAGAAACAAGAGATGCGCAGATGACACAATTTCGAAATACGTATTCGTAACGAAACACGAAAGTAGCGTTGTTATGCAGGAGAAGTTCTTTGAAAAACAAAACAGCTTTGCATCATCGTTCAAACTAGATAATAAAAATGCTTGTTCTTTAACTGTGAGTCAGCTAATTAAAACAGACCAAATTCGAATTGAAGCTGATGATTGTAGTGTCTCATCTTACCACAAGTGCGTATGCCTGCTAGACTGTTGCGCTAAATATGGGAAGGCTGGTGATGAGGCTTAATTGGTCGTTCAGGACGTTCTTGAAGTGAAGCAAGCAAGAAAGACATAAAACTAGCCTTAGCAGTAAATTGCTACTAGACACTCGAGCTTCCACTTTATGGGTTTCTCGTGGCCTACAGTTAGAGGGGTTGTGATAAAAATACGCGTTAGAAAGGACGGAAATAAGAAAGGTGCAGTCAGGCGCCGAAACACGCGAGGACATTTTTCTGTGGACATTAGTTGCTGGTAAGCTCGATAATTTTTAGTGTTTTTTCTCAACTCAAGAGGTATTCATAGAAGTAGTCGTATATGAATTCCAGATGTTTATTCAGAATAATACCCCTGCTATTTGTAAAACTACAAATTTTCGTTCTAGGCGCTCAGTCCGGAGCCGCGCGACTGCTACGGTCGCAGGTTCGAATCCTGCCTCGGGCATGGATGTGTGTGATGCCCTTAGGTTAGTTAGGTTTAAGTAGTTCTAAGTTCTAGGGGACTGACGACCACAGCAGTTGAGTCCCATAGTGCTCAGAGCCATTTTTTGAACAAATTTTCGTCATATTGACTTGGAGAAAGACATCACTAATTTTTTCTGCCTTCTGGTAACTGTATAGCCTTAGTTTCCTTTCTCGACGACAAGTGAGATGTTAATTTTTAGATAATGTCGGACACCAGGGATACTCAGAGACCAATGTAATACGGTAAAAGGTATATATACTGTGGCAACATTGCTTCAGATATGTAATCTCTCTGTTTTATGGTCACAATTAAAAACATCTTTCAAGAAAAGACTTCCTTGTCTCAGGAGTATTTCTGTACACAGCTATAAATTTAAAGTTCCGTTAAGGCCAGTTAAATCGTAATGATATTACTCGTACATGTATCACCTCACTACGAACACGTTTATGGAGATAAGTATCTGGTGCGCCAACGAACATATAATTGTCAATTATTTTTCCACTTGATGCACTGTTGAGATTCTATTCCCAAGTGTTATCAGTCAAGAGCACTCAGTCGTGTCTGTTTTGATTCTTCAATGAAGTGCAGGTCGTTGATAAAGCCTGAACGTTTCTTTCGACGATAAGGAAGCTGAGAAGGGGCCGTTCATTCCGATACTCAAGAGTAAGGAGAACTTTCCTCATGCTCATACGATGTAATAAGCCCTTTCCCCGAGAAATGTATTGATTTTCTGGTCGGGTTCCTGCACAAAGCTCTTCGTTGCATTTAATCTTCCTTCAGGTAATCCTTTCGTGCGGCCACGCCGTTATAGCTGCTTTTTCTCTAGTCAGTGAACCAGTCTTTTTCACAGTCTTCTGCAAAATTAATTCATTCTGATTTTTATTTTGTGATGTAATGCTGCTGTCGGTACATCTATTCATGCTTTCAATTTTTATTTAATGCCCACACTCCTTTAACTTTCCAAGAAATGAGCTATTAATGGCCACACTCCTTTAACTTTCCAAGAAATGAGTTAAAGAACTATGTCTGCCTTGTTTTTTTATATGCTTAAAATACCCGAAACGTAAACCAGCTGTCTTGTCACAGCTTTTCCTTTCCAAAGACAGGTTCTTGTATTCTTACTTTGTTTCCTAGCTATTGTTGCAAACTGTTGACCTATTTACTTCTGAGCCGTCATGCGTCTGTCATGTTTCTTGCCAATCCAGAAGGTAAACATTTTTATTTATAAGTTTTCTCATCTTCTGTTAGATGTATCGTTCTTCGACAAGAATTACTTGGTCATAGGTAATAGTAAAAAATTTGTATGCCTTTCTGCAACTGGAATGCTCATTTTTCTTAGATTTCTCCGTCACTACGTAAATACTGAAACTGAAGATACTGACTAGCAATGGCCAATGTTTACTGGTACGTTACCCGACACACAAGTTTCTAAACCCTGCTGCAGTTACCTTTGCATAAATTTTAAGCTACAGTCTAATCAGGCTACAGTCTATTCAAGCTGCGGGCCTATGGGGTATCGTCTCAGTTGTGCGACTGGATTCGTGATTTCCTGTCAGGAAGGTCGCAGTTCGTAGTAATAGACGGCAAATCATCGAGTAAATTTGAAATGATATCAGGTGTTCCCCAGGGAAGCGTTCTGGGACCTCTGCTGTTCCTGATCTATATAAATGACGTGGGTGACAATCTGAGCAGTTCTCTTAGGTTGTTCGCAGATGATGCTGTAATTTATCGTCTAGTAAGGTCATCCGAAGACCAGTATCAGTTGCAAATCGATCTAGAAAAGATTCCTGTATGGTGTGGCAGGTGGCAGTTGACGCTAAATAACGAAAAGTGTGAAGTGATCCACATGAGTTCCAAAAGAAATCCGTTGGAATTCGATCACTCGATAAATAGTACAGTTCTCAAGGCTGTCAATTCAACTAAGTACCTGGGTGTTAAAATTACGAACAACTTCAGTTGGAAAGACCACATAGATAATATTGTGGGGAAGGCGAGCCAAAGGTTGCGTTTCATTGGCAGGACACTTAGAAGATGCAACAAGTCCACTAAAGAGACAGCTTACACTACACTCGTTCGTCCTCTGTTAGAATATTGCTGCGCGGTGTGGGATCCTTACCATGTGGGATTGACGGAGGACATCGAAAGGGTGCAAAAAAAGGGCAGCTCGTTTTGTATTATCACGTAATAGGGGAGAGAGTGTGGCAGATATGATAGGCGAGTTGGGATGGAAGTCTTTAAAGCAAAGACGTTTTTCGTCGCGGCGAGATCTATTTACGAAATTTCAGTCACCAACTTTCTCTTCCGAATGCGAAAATATTTTGTTGAGCCCAACCTACATAGGTAGGAATGATCATCAAAATAAAATAAGAGAAATCAGAGCTCGAACAGAAAGGTTTAGGTGTTCGTTTTTCCCGTGCGCTGTTCATGAGTGGAATGGTAGAGAGATAGTATGATTGTGGTTCGATGAACCCTCTGCCAAGCACTTAAATGTGAATTGCAGAGTAATCATGTAGATGTAGATCGTGATCGGGTTAAACCGTAGGAAAATGTATTTGGCAACAAACTAAAACATAAATACATCATATGAACAAAAGAAAATGCAATTACAGTTAATAATACATCCAGTCACCCGCAGCGTCGATAATTGCTTGGCATCGCCGAGGCATGCTTGAAACAGTTTCCCGTGTATTTACGTGGAAGAGACCTCAAAATGCGCCGAATTTACGTTGACAGCTGTTTCGAAGTGTTGATCATTTTCTCTTGCAACTTTTTTGGTGAAGAATTCACATTTTCAATAGGATTAGCGTCAGATGACTGCGAGGACCAATCCAGTACCTGTACATCTTTGTCCGTTTTCCATTCGCTGCTAAACCTATTGCGGTGCTAAGTGTCATTATCGTCTTTTATTATCCAATCCTAATTTTTGTCAGTGAACCAACGCTTCGCTGTCTGCATCAAACATCTTCGATAAAAGCGAGGCGTAAGCTGCATTCGTGACATTGCATCGAGGACAAACGTTCCCATGTTGGGTTGTGAAAGAACTAAGGCGATATCTTTATCCTCCTACCTCGCAGACTGTATATTAATATACCGTTTAGCATCATCGCAGAAATATTGGGGTCATTCGAAAAGAAACGAGCCTGATGCTTTAAAATGAAAACCAGAGAAGAGAGCGTAATACCATTGGGTGTCGAAGAAGGTGTGGTCCCTGCATGAGCGCCGCGGCTACAAGGTCGCCTTTAGAGGGACATGAGCTCACAGCCATGCGAGGATGAGAGTGACCATCTTGAGGCGTAGCGCCGTATAACGGTCCTGCCTTGGAGGCGGTTAATTGGGAGATGTGTCTCAGAGCTGGATAGTGACAGATGGTGACGCGAGACTGGATGCGCACGTAGTTTATGTATCAGCCGATAGAGGACAATATTGGATAGGGGGACTGTAATTTTGGTTTAGATTGTGCCCACTAGAGTGCACTAAAGAAATAGAATGTTTTTCATAAACTGTTCTAGTATTTTCATAAAGTGTTAAGTCTTTTTGTGTATGTAAAATGTTATAAATGTGTTTTTAGCAGTATGAATGATGCGTGAGTGTGGTTTAAGGTTAATATGAAGATAATTGTTTTACGAGTTATGTAGTAGGATTTAGTGTGGGAACGTTTCGAAGAAGTATGGATATAGACAAAGGGGGTTTTTGTAGAATAGATTTGTAAAGTAAGTTTGTGGTAAAGGGAAAGTTAAGTCAGGTGTAAATAACAATAGTAAATAACTTTATGCATAAGCAAAACTTCAGCATATTAGATAATTACGTCGGTAAAAAGAGCAGTCGTTAGGTTTACAATTTTTCGATTGGTTATTGATGAAAAGCGTGGACTGACGCGGGAGAATGTTGTTTTGCTATTGGCTGTTAAGTAAACTGACCAATGGTAAAGCAATATTCTTCGCGCGCCTTTCTCTGCTGATAGAGAAGACAGAGTATTCTAGAGAAGAGTGGGAGTCTAGCCATGAATCAGTTCGGACGTGTGTAGTAGTAGTTCCGATGGAAACGATAAGTTGCCCGATCTAGCAGTGTTTCATACATAAACAGTGTTGTTAAGTGACGGCATAATTATTTCGATGGGTGTGTAGAAATTTCGGAATTTTTAAGTGGATTTTGTGACGAGAAAAGACACACATTCCGTGTGGCGTATTGAGCAGGTCGGCGGCTACAAACTGTGACTGCATTTGGTACCGACAGACTTAATATTTGGCGAGCATTATCAATCAAAAACAATCAGTATTTTTGTAACTATTAAGTTTTCGGGAAACTTGCTAACGTGAGTGAAAGGGATAGTGAGTGACTGTTAATAATTGCAGCCTGGTTCACGTCGAAGTACAGTAGGTTTCGCTCGGCTTTCCTACTGATGATATGCTGAGACCATGTTCACAGGTAGGTGCAGGTTAGTCGTAAAGGAACAGAAGGAACCGCGCCGCCGCAATCTCTCCTGTATTTCCCGGGATCTTCCATACTATAGCATTTTTTAATCCTCCCAGCTCCCTTATTGACTGCCTTTTTCTCTCATACATTTAGTCAGTAATCACTGTAACAAATATTAATCCCACGAAGTACTATCAGTAATTCAAAGAAGCTGTAGTTACTATAGCCAATTCTTTGAAAAGGTTTCAGCGTGCTATTCTTGAATGCACATCAGAAACGAGTCTCATTACACACTTTTCACTCTAAAAACTTTGTTGCTTCGTGGAATTACCTCCGTATATATCGATGGCTGTCTTTTTATATCTGTATACCCACTGTCACCCATTTCGAGGCCTGAGTGGCCGAGCGGTTCTAGGCGCTACAGTCTGGAACCGAATCCTGCCTCGGGCATGGATGTGTGTGATGTCCTTAGGTTAGTTAGGTTTAAGTAGTTCTAAGTTCTAGGGGACTGATGACATTAGATGTTAAGTCCCATAGTGCTCAGAGCCATTTTTGAACCCATTTCGAGAAAATGCGATGTAGTTGTGCAGTTGAAATGTATTGCGCATGGATCTCCCTTAAAATCGTGGACAAATGTTTGCCATCTCCCTTAAAACCATTTCAAATGTTGGTCACTCTAATGACTACAGAGCGATCACATGCATGAGCCGACAGTTAAGTGCACTCATTAGTGCTGAAAACAGAAATCGTGGCTTCAAAAGAAGAGCAAAGGGGTGTAGTGCGTTTCCTCACAGTGGAAGGATTGCGGGGAAAGGAAATTCATCGAAGAATTGCACAAGTGTCTGGAGAATACTCAGTAGTCCATTGCAATTCCGGTGCTCATGCCGACCCCTGGGGTAATTGATGACATCCAACTCGCCGGTATTCAATAATGAGGACATCCACCTGCTGTACAATGGTATCGGTAATGCGGTGTGGCGTTCCAGATCGTGCGTCATCGACCAACGATAACCGTCCTTCCTTGACTCTCTTCTGCCACGACTTGACCCTTGCAACACCCGCCTGCGTAGCCAATGCACGTTTCTCTGGTGGTGTTCGACTCAGAGGTAAACAGGTTCGAATCCCGATAATGAATTAAATTTTCACTGCCAGTATTTGACCGGCAAAGGGAGGTGGGGTGGTTGCGTCGAGTTCTTGATCAAATGTCCTGCCAAACTTCTCCGCACTCTCTCACGGACTGAAGGCATGTGACACGGTTGATGGTCATCTGTACGTGGGATGGGGATGTAAAGTCCGGTACCCCTTGGTGTTATTCGCGGAGAGTTGACTATGTGCCGGCGCTTTGTGTAATCTCCTTTTTCCCCTTCTCCAATCTCCAACACAACACAACACTACACAATGCAAACACGTCACCTACACTCAAGTTACACTTACATACACAGCTCATTTCCCGACGGAAAGGACAGGGAAAACCTTCCCGTTTAGGTAGTTGAAGTTATCCTTCGGGGTCCTCTAGCCATCCATCCCACGCGACTTTACTTTGTCCTTGCAGTGGACTTAGTTCTTCGTACGCTTGCGCCATTCTTTGATGAATTCCCGGTGTCGGTACGCCTTCCACTGTCATTAAATGCACTACACTCGTTCGCTCTTCTTTTGAAGCCTCCATTTCTGTTTTCAGCACGACTGAGTGCGGTGGATGATCGGCGCGTGCACGTGCTAGCTCTGTCGTTACTTGGATTTTCGTCCATGTCCCTCTAGCAGCGACTTCGCGGCTTCGGCAATCTTATAGGGAACACATCTGCTTCCATAGGCAATGGCATTACGGTCCCTTCAGCGGTTTCCATTTTACAGCCTCCAGCTCGTTCGTTTTGGGGTGACACTAACGTCAAACGCGATGTCTCCCATGTTTGTTTCGTACATGCTACTTCGTTAACTATTGTATTTTCTGTATTGTTTCACCAAATTCAGCTATTGGACTTTGGAGGAAGCAAAGAAAAAGAAAACATACCTAGGCGTGAGAACAAAACAGGACTAAATCGACGGTCTAGATGTTATGTCCTTTATAATCGAATCTTCGGGTGGACTCTCCGCAGTTTCTTCCGTCGTTAGTAGTTCTTATTTGTGTCGTACATATGTTCTGCAATGCCTGACTTATCAAAATCCATTAATTAAGTCATGCATGTGCTCTATAAAGTCAAAAGTTTAAATCCTCGTCAAATTAATAAGTAGACTTTAGTTACCTTAGCAATTTCGAAGAGGTGTTATAACTTAATAGATGAACTAACAAACTATAGTGTAACTCTATAACTATAGAAATAACAGATTGGTCAACTTAAAAACCGACTAAGAAGTTCCAACTTGTGCTAATGTTTATTACACTACATTCACACAATCTTGTGCACCTCGGATGAAATGGTCTGTGACGAGGTTCAGTTCTCAGTTGTATAAAATATGAAGAATGATAAATTCATCAGATACTTTGGAGGAACATCCACACTGTTTCCTTTCATTCTCCCCCCCCCCCCCCCAAAATTCGCGCTGTACGAAATTTAACAATTTTCTCATGACAGAACACCATTTTCCACCAATTCATCTCACTCAAGAATAAGGGAAATAATGTAAAAGAGAAATCCTACGTCAAAAAATTCACTTGTGTCAAAATGATTGGTAGTAAAATTAAATCAAAAAATCTGAAAAATTATACGGATAACTACAGGAGCAACATCAATGTTATCACTTAAGGCAAAGAAGGAAACAAGAAATGAGGCAGAACAAACATTCAAAGCGAAGTTACAAAAGTAGATAAAAAAAATCGATGTCCTTATCAGTGAAACTAAGCGACTTCAGAAAAAAGTCATAGGTTTATTGAAGCAGGACGAGGACACGAAGAAGGACCGCGTAATGGACTGAATCTACGTATAAAAAAGTTTTGCGATTTACAATTACCACACAATATACGAAAAAAGGAACAGTTTTCCGTCCAAAATTAATGTATCCCAAGTTGGACAGGAGTAAGACCGAAGAACGGACAGAGTGCGTCTACGTCCAAAAGTGGAAATTAGGGTACGAGAAGAGAATGAAAAAATTTTTAAAAATCTGGCGCATCCCCTTAAAACTTTCTACATCTTGGTTTCGTTTCGCAGTCTGTTCGCTAATTGTCTTTCCTAAGTGTTTGCGGCACTTAGATGTACTAATCGTTCACGAGGCTTTTACGAAATGAGAAAAGTCGAAGCGGCATGTTCCAAGCGTAATTGTGGCCGCGTAGCGGAATTAACGGTAGCGAGCAAGGATGGCAGCGGACACGCACCTACAGGCAACACATTTGCGTAATTAAATGTAAACGAGGTCGTGGTTCTGATAAAATCTTCAATTATCCATATTTTGGTTTGTTACCACAACGGATCGATGAGTACGTTTGTGTATCTGGTCAACAGACCTCTCCCCCCGAAAACAAAACTTTACGGTTAAGTTGTTAATATCTATGAATGTGGCGATATAAGTTCATTAAAATTAAGTTTTGTATAGGAAAACTTCAGAATATGAAGTGGGAAAAAGTTCAGAAAACAATATGGCTAGTTAAAATCCACAAAACACACAAAGAATGTACAATATGACGAAAAATGACACGACGTAAGGCTAAAACACGCTCAAAAGCGGGCCAGCCATTCAATCGAAAGTAAAACTTTCAGAAAGAGAGACTCACTGAAGATAAAACACAAAACCGAAACATGGGTAGGTAAAGAATAAAAAAATGGAAAACTGCTTTTTGCAAAAGATGGTGTTAAAAAAAATTAGTACGGAAAAATGGCAACAGTCTTTTAGGCTCGGCAAGGCGATAACCAATAGTCAGTAATGGTAGGATAAACTTCGGGCCTGCTGGTGTAGTGATAAAGCGCTTGCTTCGAAACAGAGATAGTGTCTCGGTTTTTGTTTGCCTTCAGTCTAGCCTTCAGTTCTTAACGATATGAGAATCCACCCGGAACGACTCGTGAATCGCATTCCAGTTTAAATTTTAGGTATCCTTTCCCTAATTGGATAACGGTGGTAGGTTAGGGACACCGAGGTCGCCGAAGTGGCGTTCAATCGAAAGACTTGTACCCGGATATTGAACCACACAGTTATTTCATCTACAGGATAAGCAATCCAAAGTAAGCTACGTAAATTATTCACATCTTCTACGTTATCGTGCTTCTAATCCGAGAGAAAAGATGTTTTCGACAGAAAAATGATTTGTATAAAAGTGGTAAGTAAAATTGATAAGAGAAACATCCACACGCCTTTGAAAGATGCACTAGATCATGAACAGCAAAGAAGATGCATCAAATGTTTTATCTTCTCAATTTTATTTTTTACTTTTAGACAAATCATTCACAAACCGTTAGTCCGGTTTTTGTTTTCAATTTTTTTTTCAAGTGGTGTTCAGAAAGCATCAAATATATTTAAATTCGTATTCTATTATTATTACTATTATTATTATTATTTCTCTTTCCTGTCTCAGACGTTATGTCTGGTCAAAAATGGAGAGTGACGGGGACCTTGATCAAGCGTGACTTCCTTTTAACTGTACGGTATATGTTACATTGCATTTAGGAACTTTCGGGTAATTGAACATGTATCAATAATTACAGATTTCTGTAGTTGTATGCATGCGTTTGGATGTAGCTGTATTGCGTTGATGTACTGGTGGATATTGTGTGGTATGACTCCTGTAGTTGATAGCATAATTGGTATTATGTCAACTTTATCCTGATGCCACATGTATTTGACTTCCTCAGCCAGCTGAATGTATTTTTCAATGTTTTTCTCCTGTTTTCTTCCGTATATTTGTTGTGTTGGGTATGGATATTTCGATTAGTTGTTAATTTCTTCTTTTTATTGGTGAGTATGATGTCAAGTTTGTTATGTGGTGTTGTTTTATCTGTTACAATGGTTCTGTTCCAGTATAATTTGTATTCATCATTCTCCAGTACATCTTGTGGTGCATACTTGTATGTGGGAACGTGTTGTTTTATTAATTTATGTTGTATGGCAAGTTGTTGATGTATTATTTTTGCTACATTGTCATGTCTTCTGGGGCACTCTGTATTTGCTAGTATTGTACATCCGCTTGAGATGTGATCTACTGCTTCTATTTGTTGTTTGCAAAGTCTGCATTTATCTGTTGTGGTATTGGGGTCTTTAATAATATGCTTGCTGTAATATCTGGTGTTTGTTTGATCCTGTATTGCAGTCATGAATCCTTCCGTCTCACTGTATATATTGCCTTTTCTTAGCCATGTGTTGGATGCGTCTTGATCGATGTGTGGCTGTGTTAGATGATGCGGGTGCTTGCCATGTAGTGTTTTCTTTTTCCAATTTACTTTCTTCGTATCTGTTGATGTGATCTAAAGGGTTGTAGAAGTGGTTATGAAATTCCAATGGTGTAGTCGATGTATTTATATGAGTGATTGCTTTGTGTATTTTGCTAGTTTCTGCTCGTTCAAAAAATGGTTCAAATGGCTCTGAGCACTATGGGACTTAACATCTGTGGTCATCAGTTCCCTAGAACTTAGAACTACTTAAACCTAACTAACCTAAGGACATCACACACATCCATGCCCGAGGGAGGATTCGAACCTGCGACCGTAGCAGCCGCGCAGTTCCGGACTGCGCCTAGAACCGCTAGACCACCGCGGCCGGCACTCGTTCTAGAAAGAATTTTCTTTAATTGTCTACCTGTTCATAATGTAGGTTTTTTATGACGATAACTCCTCTTTCTCCTTCCTTTCTGCTTCATGTGAATCTTTCTGTTGCTGAATGTATGTGATGTATTCTATATTTGTGGCAGTGTGATCGTGTAAGTGTATTGAGTGCTTCTAGGCCTGTGTTACTCCATTTCACTACTCCAAATGAGTAGGTCAATATTGATATAGCATAAGTATTTATAGCTTTTGTCTTGTTTCTTGCTTTCAATTCTGTTTTCAGTATTTTTGTTAGTCTTTGTCTATATTTTTCTTTTAGTTCTTCTTTAATATTTGTATTATCTGTTCCTATTTTTTGTCTTTATCCTAGATATTTATAGGCATCTGTTTTTTCCATCGCTTCTGTGCAGTCGCTGTGGTTATCCAATATGTAATCTTCTTGTTTAGTGTGTTTTCCCTTGACTATGCTATTTTTCTTACATTTGTCTGTTCCAAAAGCCATATTTATATCATTGCTGAATGTTATTATTATTATTATTATTATTATTATTATTATTATTATTATTCATTCAAGAAGTCGTTGGAAGTCCTCGGCAGAAATACAGAGCTATGCTGCCTCTACAGCCGTCCATAATAGCGAAAGTGTTGCAGGTACCGGATTTTGTGCACGTACAGATCTCCCGATTATGTCAAAGTGTTCCGTCTACATCTACATCCATACTCCGCAAGCCACCTGACGGTGTGTGGCGGAGGGTACCTTGAGTACCTCTATCGTTTCTCCCTTCTATTCCAGTCTCGTATTGTTCGTGGAAAGGAGGATTGGCGGTATGCCTCTTTGTGGGCTCTAATCTCTCTGATTTTATCCTCATGGTCTCTTCGCGAGATATACGTAAGAGGGAGCAATATACTGCTTGACTCCTCGGTGAAGGTATACCGAGCGAGGTGGCGCAGTGTTGGCACACTGGACTCGCATTCGGGAGGACGACGGTTCAATCCCGTCTCCGGCCATCCTGATTTAGGTTTTCCGTGATTTCCCTAAATCATTTCAGACAAATGCCGGGATGGTTCCTTTGAAAGGGCACGGCCGATTTCCTTCCCAATCCTTCCCTAACCCGAGCTTGCGCTCCGTCTCTAATGACCTCGTTGTCGACGGGACGTTAAACACTAACCACCACCTCGGTGAAGGTATGTTCTCGAAACTTCAACTAAAGCCCGTACCGAGCTACTGAGCGTCTCTCTTGCAGAGTGTTCCATTGGAGTTCATCTATCATCTCCGTAACGCTTTCGCGATTACTAAATGATCCTGTAACGAAGCGCGCTGCTCTCCGTTGGATCTTCTCTACCTCTTCTATCAACCCTATCTGGTACGGATCCCACACTGCTGAGCAGTATTCAAGCAGTGGGCGAACAAGCGTACTGTAACCTACTTCCTTTGTTTTCGGATTGCATTTCCTTAGGATTCTTCCAATGAATCTGTCTGGCATGTGCTTTACCGACGATCAACTTTATATGATCATTCCTCCCAGATAATTTATGGAATTAACTGCTTCCAGTTGCTGATCTGCTATATTGTAGCTAAATGATGTGGGATCTTTCTTTCTATGTATTCGCAGCACATTACACTTGTCTACATTGAGATTCAATTGCCATTCCCTGCACCATGCGTCAATTCGCTGCAGATCCTCCTGCATTTCAGTACAATTTTGCATTGTTACAACCTCTCGATATACCACAGCATCATCCGTAAAAAGCCTCAGTGAACTTCCGATGTCATCCACAAGGTCATTTATGTATATTGTGAATAGCAACGGTCCTACGACACTCCCCTGCGGCGCACCTGAAATCACTCTTACTTCGGAAGACTTCTCTCCATTGAGAAGGACATGCTGCGTTCTGTTATCTAGGAACTCTTCAATCCAATCACACAATTGGTCTGATAGTCCATATGCTCTTACTTTGTTCATTAAACGACTGTGGGGAACTGTATCGAACGCCTTGCGGAAGTCAAGAAACACGGCATCTACCTGGGATTCATGTCGGGTGATATGGGTGGCCAAACCATTCGCACGAACGATCAAGAATGTTCTTCAAACCAGTCGCGAAAACGTGTGGCCTGGTGACATGGCACATTGTCATCCATAAAAAATTCCATCGTTGTGTGGGAACATGTCGTCATTGAATGGCTGCAAATCGTCTCAAAGTATCCGGACATCCAGAGAACCCAGTCCGTTCCATGCGAACACAGCCCACATCATTACGGAGCCACCACTAGCTTGCACATTGCCTTCTTAACAACTTGGGTCCATGACTTCTGGCTTCGTGGGGTCGGCGCTATATTGGAACACTACCGTCAGCATTTAACAACTGAAATCTGGACTTATCTGACAAGGCCACAGTTTCCCAGTAGTCCAGGGGCAAATCGTATTGGGACGATACCAGGAGAGGCGTTGCAAGCGATGAGACGCGTGCTGTTAGCAAAGACAATCGCGTCGGTCGTCTGTTGCCATAGCCCACTAACGCCAAATTTCGCCGCACTGTTCTAACGGTTAAGTTCGTCGTACGCGTCCTATATTGATTTCTACTGTTACTTCACGGAGTGTTGCTTGTCTGTTGGCCCTGACAACCCTACGCAAACGCCACTGTTCTCGGTCGTTAAGTGAACGCCGTCGGCCACTGCGTTGTCCCTTGGTGAGAAGTAATGCCAAAAATTAGGTATTCTCGGCACACTATTGGCATTGTGGTTCGCGGAATATTGAAATCTCTAACGATTTCCGTAATTGAATATCCCATGCATCTAGCTTCAACTGCCATTACGCTTTCAAAGTTGGTTAATTCTTCTCGTGTTGCCATAATCACGTGGAAACTTTTCAGATGATTACCTGAATACAATTGACAATTCTGCCAAAGCACTGCCCTTTTACACCTCGTGTATGCGATACTACCATCAACTGCACATGTGCATATCGCTATCAAATGACTTCTGTCACCTCGGTGTGTAGACCAACAGAAAGCAGAGAAGTTCAGTTAATGCCGTAATTTGATATTCAATTTTTTTAAAGATGAAAGAAAGAATTTCACAATTTCTACACCAATGTAACTTTTTATACGTAGAATAGCTAAACCTGGAAAAGATGAACTTTGTGACACTTCATACAGGTAGCTATCAGCAGCTGTTTGAAACAATTCACAATTTTCCCTCGTATCACTAAACTTTTCTAAATTAGCCCGATAACTTCCAAACAATGAAATCTTTATCTTTATGAGAAATAGACCTGACATTGACCAATTTGATTCCCCATTTTCCATTCCAGACGCTTCGTTTGGCTACAAATATTCGGTCAAAAATCTATTTTGTAATTTCTAGGCAGCCTGTTTTCGGTCCGCTCAAATATTCGACGAAAAATAAACTTCAGTGTGACGATAATTTACTTCATTAGGCAATCTTACACATAAATATACAAATGAGCTAAAACATTACGACCACTGCCCATCGTGAGATTGAATGACGCCATATTGCTCTGTGGGAACGTGACGGGATAAGGAAAGAATACAAGCGGAACAGAGAGATTATTCTAGGGATGACACGGGACGCAAAGAGGGAAATTCAGCAATGCGCCTTTGACAATGGGCAAACTGTTGTGACTCAATGCCTGGGAACGAGCATCTCGGAAGCGGCGAAGCTGGTTGCTGTGGGCGTGCCGGTGTCGTGAGCTTCACGTGAATTCGCTGAAGGACGGTGAAACCATGCGTAGGCGACAAGGCTTTGGACGTCCACTGCCCTCAAAGAATGTTGAGGTCGGAGGCATCTCAGCTCTGTAAAGCTAGATACGCAGTGATTCTTAGCTGGTCTGATGACAGAGTAAAAATGTGGTACTGGTACGAGTGTTCTTTTGCACACCGTTTAGTGTAAATTGAACCTAAGGCTCCGCAACAGACGATCCCCACGTATTCCAATGTCGAGCCAACGAAAACAACAATTGCACTGGGCACGGGATCATCCATATAGGACCGCGTATCAATGAAAACTTCACATGGTCAGATGAATCTCACCTCTTGTTACCCCAGGTCGACGGTCGTGTCCGGATAGGCCGTCATCCAGGCGAACGGCTGCACGAAACGTGCACTGCGCCACAGATGCAGTTGGGTGGGTCCAGTATTACTCCGTTGGGGACAGCTACCTGGGCATCCGTGGGACCTGTGGTGGTGGTGGTGGTGGTGGTGGTGGTGGAGGTCGAACGCATCATGACGGCTTCCCCCTACGGTGTTTGGGTCTAGAACAGACCCGCGGTTCTTCCTTGCCTGTCGTAAGATACGATTAAACGGAGTCTCATACGTAGTGAAGCTTAATGACTCAGACATTGAGGACACCCATCAGTTTTCGCATATTTCCAAGTCTTTCGTTCCCCTTTTAAGGTATGACCTCCACTTTTCTAAAATTTACGGAAGTGACGACCTTTTGGGGAAGGACACTTCAGGTGGTATAAAATCAAGGGGAGCAATAAGGCATGGCCTACGTCCCTTCAGGCCTCTCGGAAAGATGCCATCGTAGTCTACCAACTGCGTTTGGGCCACACCACACTTGTCCATGATTTCCTTACGTGTGAGGTAGACTCCTTTCAATCCAGCTGTGGTAGTCGTCTCACGATCGCTCAAATTCTCGCCTTGCGTGCGCTGCTTGCGATGTGAGACGAGCAGTCAACCTGTCGACACCACTATCTAAGATACCTGCGGATAGTGGGTGGTAGCTACCCAAGTCCTAAGTTTCCTGACTGAAAGCGAATTTTATAGCACAATTAATGCATGTCCACGTTTAGTGTCAAAGATGGTTGTTCGGGAGTACTCGCTACGGTATGTGTCTGGAGTCGAGTCAGCCTACTTTCTCCCTCAGCACTGGCATGCGTTTTCAAACTTTTGTGGTCGTATTCTATATCTGTTTAAGCTAATTTGGTCACTAGTCTTTACAGTTCGGACTGTCTCACCCTATATTCGTTTCTGTACCCGTTGTAGTTGTACTGACTCTGACATTTCTTGCAGTATTCTTAAGTATCCAGCTATAGTTAGTGGCTGACTGGGTTTTATCTCATTTTGAAATATCCTTTTAAATCTACTGTCACGCTAGTTTCAAACCACGATGACACCCTGGAGCTGACAGGTCTGCTCTTCTCGTTTCATACCTTTTTATTTTCCAGTGAATCAAGGGATTGATAACCAGGTAGTTTAGTCCCTTTAAATCCAGCAACACTACCCACTACACCACCACCACCACTTCATGGTTGATGTCTTCCCCGCTGGTGATGGCATCTTCCAGCAGGAAAACTCTCAATGTCACATGGTCTGAATCGTGCTACAGCGGTTCGGGGAGCGTGATAGGGAACTCACGTTTTTGTCTTGGCCACCAAATTTGCCTGATTTGAACCCGATAGAACACATCTGGAGAGCCAGCTCAGCGTTCACAATTTACGGGAATCGCGCCACCTGTGAGTAGACATCTGTTGTCACATATCTCCGAAAACCTACCAAGGACTTGTCGAACCCGTGCAACGCAGAATCACTGTTGTATTGAGTTCCAAAGGTGGACCAACGCGCTATTAAATAGGCATTCATAATGTGTGGCTCATAAGTGTGAATTACACGTTTTTAACTTGTCCGGTAGTGAGTCACACTGGTACAAAAATCATTAGTAGAACATCCTGTCATTGTGTAACGCTTATAAAGAATACAGTCCCCATTTTCACAGTCACACAAGAAATTGCTCCTTAGTGAACGAAAAAGCCAACAGTGCAGGCAATTAACAATATGGATATCAGAGTTCTGGTCAGGTCGGAAGCGTAAAAATCGACTAGAGTTTTTGCTTCTATGAATAGATACGTGGAACGGCACTACCGGTGATTTCCTTTCGGTATACTCCTGTTTTCATTGAACGATCGTGATACACATGGTACTAGATTTTTGACACACTTATTGTATCCGATGAGATTATATGGTCTTGAAATCTTTTGTATACCAATTAAATGTCAAAAGAAATTTCGACACATCTTCATGGAAATATTGACGTTATTATCGCTTCAAACGTGCGGAAAGGAACCATGGGGATATACTGCACAGAATGGATGCGAAGAAAAAAGCATAATACTAACCAAAATGAAGAAAACACTGCCACTTCGTCATGGCAGAAAGATGCGACGAACCTGTCAAAGGAACAAACCAACAGAGGCAATCTGAATGTCAGTGTCAAAAGTGCGCAGCCGATTTAATGAAATGATGTGTACAATAGGGTGCGAATAAGGTCTGTTTTCTCCTATACTTCCTGAGAAGTGAACTACGTATGCTTAACGGCTTTGCGTTTTCTTTCCTCGTTTCCCGCCATCAATCTTGCTTAGTCCTAGCTGCAGAGATGTGCCAGTTTGTTTGTGCGGCTCTTTACTGCCTGTCGATTACTCCAGCTGTGCCAGCAAACGCGCATGATGAAAGGCCAGTTTTCGTAAGCCACGGCCGCAGGAAATGTAGCTACCGCAGCGCAGGGATGGCTCCGGTGAAACGGTTTCCCTTTGAGGGAAGAGTTCTCCACGGACCAACGAATGCGGCTTGTGTTCGCCAGACGGTGGCGGCCCGGAAGGCTGCGGCGGTTCAGCCTGCCGTTCCAGAGATGAATAAGCAGAAGGTTTTAGTGTTCCAGTGGGTTTAACGGAAATGGTGAGCAGTAAAATAAATCACCTGAGATTTCACTGTTTAAAGCAATTATTACATGTTGAGTGATGGTGTAGGGATGTGTGAGAATGAGTGAAAGCAGACCGGGTGTATCCGATTTCTGTTCATAGTAACCAAATTCATCTTAAAATATTTTAGTAAAGGTGCTAATGACCTTGATGTCAAGAGCACTAATCAGCCAGCCATGCCGTGAGACTTCCAGTCTTATACCGGGTGATCAAAAAGCCAGTATAAATTTGAAAACTTAATAAACCACGGAATAATGTAGATATAGAGGTAAAAATTGGCACACATGCTTGGGATGACATGGGGTTTTATTAGAACAAAAAAAGTTCACAAAGTGTCCAACAGATGGCGCTGGACAGCAAAGCTGCTACCGTGGCGAGTGAGAGGTACGCCGGTATGTTACAGAATCGCATCATCCCCAGCCTGGCTGATAAACACCTGCTGGAACGTACGATGTTTATGGAGGATGGCGCTCCACCCCATATTGCTAGACGCGTGAAAGATCTCTTGCGCGTGTCGTTTGGTGATGATCGTGTGCTCAGCCGCCACTTTCGTCATGCTTGGCCTCCCAGGTCCCCAGACCTCAGTCCGTGCGATTATTGGCTTTGGGGTTACCTGAAGTCGCAAGTGTATCGTGATCGACCGACATCTCTAGCGATGCTGAAAGACAACATCCGACGCCAATGCCTCACCATAACTCCGGACATGCTTTACAGTGTTTTTCACAACATTATTCCTCGACTACAGCTATTGTTGAGGAATGATGGTGGACATATTGAGCATTTCCTGTAAAGAACATCATCTTTGCTTTGTCTTACTTTGTTATGCTAATTATTGCTATTCTGGTCAGATGAAGCGCCATCTGTCGGACATTTTGAACGTCTACATTTTTTTGGTTCTAATAAAACCCCATGTCATTCCAAGCATGTGTGTCAATTTGTACCTCTCTCTCTACATTATTCCGTGATTTATTCAGTTTTCAAATTTATACTGACTTTTTGATCACCCGGTATATTGATAAACAGTTCCTTTCCCTTCGTCGTACCTCTGTAGCCTTTCATTGTCGTTGCAGTCGCCTTTTATGCAACTCACTCTTCAAAGATTTAAAACTTACAGAAAACTCGTTGACAGAAGACTGCTAACCAGAGGCACTCATTACTTTGTGTTCTCCCCCTCCTGCTGGAGAGATGCTTGTCCCACAGTTCGTCGGGGAAAGTAAAAGATCGGCAGCGGAAAAGGTAAAGTCCCGAGCGACTGGAAAAAAGCGCAGGTGACGCCTGTATATAAGAAGGGTAGAAGGACGGATCCTCAAAATTACAGACCAATATCCTTAACATCGGTTTGTTGCGGGATTCTCGAGCATATTCTCAGTTCGAATATAATGAATTTCCTTGAGACAGAAGTTGCTGTCCATGCATCAGCACGGTTTTAGAAAGCATCGCTCCTGTGAAACACAACTCGCCCTTTTTTCACATGATATCCAGCGAACCATGGATGAAGGGTATTAGACGGATGCCATATTCCTTGACTTCCGGAAAGCGTTTGACTCGGTGCCCCACTGCAGTCTCCTAACTAAGGTACGAGCATATGGGATTGGTTCCCAAGTATGTGAGTGGCTCGAAGACTTCTTAAGTAATATAACTCAGTACGTTCTCCTCGATGGTGAGTGTTCATCGGAGGTGAGGGTATCATCTGGAGTGCCCCAGGGAAGTTTGGTAGGTCCGCTATTGTTTTCTATCTACATAAATGATCTTTTGGATAGGGTGGATAGCAATGTGCGGCTGTTTGCCGATGATGCTGTGGTGTACGGGAAGGTGTCGTCGTTGAGTGACTGTAGGAGGATCCAAGATGACTTGGACAGGATTTGTGATTGGTGTAAAGAATGGCAACTAAATCTAAATATAGATAAATGTAAATTAATGCAGATGAATAGGAAAAAGAATCCTGTAATGTTTGAATACTCCATTAGTAGTGTAGCGCTTGACACAGTCACGTCGATTAAATATTTGGGCGTAACATTGCAGAGCGATATGAAGTGGGACAAGCATGTAATGGCAGTTGTGGGGAAGGCGGATAGTAGTCTTCGGTTCATTGTTAGAATTTTTGGAAGATGTAGTTCATCTGTAAAGGAGACCGCTTATAAAACACTAATACGACCTATTCTTGAGTACTGCTCGAGCGTTTGGGATCCCTATCAGGTTGGATTGAGGGAGGACATAGAAGCAATTCAGAGGCGGGCTGCTAGATTTGTTACTGGTAGATTTGATCATCACGCGAGTGTTACGGAAATTCTTCAGGAACTCTGGTGGGAGTCTCTGGAGGAAAGAGGGCGTTCTTTTCGTGAATCGCTACTGAGGAAATTTAGAGAACCAGCACTTGAGGCTGACTGCAGTAAAATTTTACTGCCGCCAACTTACATTTCGTGGAAAGACCACAAAGATAAGAGAGATTAGAGCTCGTACAGAGGCATATAGACAGTCATTTTTCCCTCGTTCTGTTTGGGAGTGGAACAGGGAGAGAAGATGCTAGTTGTGGTACGAGGTACCCTCCGCCACGCACCGTATGGTGGATTGCGGAGTATGTATGTAGATGTAGATGTAGTCACTAAAGGTTACTGACAGTTTCGTTTATTCTACAGAAGACTGCAATGGAAATATGGTATAGTCATAATCCTAAGTACGAAACATCTCACATTACATAAATTTATTCTTAGGGGATAACAAATTTTTTCCAATGCTATTGAAGCTCTGAAGTTTTTATACTTGAGACATAACCACGTTCCATCAGACTCCATAAAGCCTGGGGACCGACAAATAGCATCATAGGTTTTTCTCTGTCACTGAAGTCTTCATTCAAGTAAAATATAAATGTCTGTGACGTTACAATCAATGCCGATGAACGGTGAAATAAAGCAGTAGGACGTACAGCTTTTTGTGACAAAAACAAGGATACTAGACACCATCGCTTCCGTGGCAGAGGACGTTAACGCACATGTGCGGTAACGCTGGACTCAGACGTAGCCGCTTAGAATCCTGATGATGGAAAAATTTCGAACACCAGAATTTGATCAGGAGCGGGAGAATAGGCGATGTCTTGAGTTAAACGAAATATCTCTTCAGTCATAAAACACATTTGCTTTTACAGAGTGACAATGCGGGATTACTTAATCTGCCTCCTCCTCTTCCCACCCTAAATTCCTGAACGTGGAGCCGACTTCGATTTAAGACTCTATATTGTCAATGCACATGGCATCGTAATTTTACTGTTCCCCCAAAACTTGCTAAAGGCATGAAGGCAGAATTCGTAAAAATCTGCCGATGAAATTCGTCACGACTAGAGTACAGAATACCAGAAGTGTCGTACGGTGGAGGGACTTTATAATGTTTGAGACGTGGTAACTATGCTTAGTAACGTAATGACTCTCAGAATACTAATCTAATATTCTGGAATAATCCCGTACTGCCCATATTCTTTTCTGCCCCGTCACTTTATGGTCCGGTATTGCTGTGTATGTGTGAAACACCACAATTACATTATAAGGAAACTCCTATCCTGGCAGACCTAAAATATTCCTCATTTTATGCAAATTAGATCAACGTATGACACAGCTCTGTTAAACGATCGCTGGATTCGATCTCTGCTCAAAACTGAAGTCTTCTATTAAGATTCTTCTAACGATCCGACAGAGCGAAATTTAAGGATGTGCGGTTAATCATAGCTACCTCCCGCCCCATCGCCCAAAGAGGAATGAAAGAGCGGAAAATCGCGTGAAAGATAATATAGTTGTCATTATAGAGAATGTGAAGTTTATTACGTAAACACTTCTAAAATCTTTCTGTTCAGTTAATCCTCAATGTGGTATAAAATCATAAAACTTTTTAGCTTTCGAAGGATAGTAATGTTTGTCGTAAAATTTAGTTAACATTCGTTTGTTACGAATTTCTCTGTTAAAAGTAGCACACTCGATCATTCCGTGCTCATTTTGTGTCTGCTACTACTCATATGTTACTGCACTAGCTGCTGTTTAATGTGACCTCGCTGTGTGACTGTCAGGAACATACTAACCTATTCAGCTAGAGTATAAAATGTTGTAGCCTTTGCTTGGAAACTTACTCTGATATACGACCCGGAAGTCAACACTGATAATGCAATAGTGGGCTTCTGCTACTGATGTGTGTTCCGTGAGATAGCTTGCTCGATCTGGATCGTTAGAAGCTTTGCTCGGGCGTCGGGATTGTCGGTGCCGCCAACATTGTGTTCCCAAGAGGTGACGTCAGCATCACGAGCTGTCCCGCGCACAATTCAATGTACCTGACTGATGCGATGATTGTTCTGGGAGAAGATACGATGAGGCCGCTTCCTGTCTGACAAGCGGAAACTGTATGCATGCGTTTCGTAATGCCTTTGCAGCACGGTAATCTAGTTCGAAGCAGCTCTAAACTCGACTCTGTATTATCAAGTCCGTCTGCCACGGTTGGGTGTGCACTCCTTTACTCGCTCCAGGCTGTCATGTGACGATAGTCATCAAATTAGGTTGAGGACTCCTCTGGTGAATTTTGTTGCACGTCTTGCATACCGTTCACCATCCTTCCTACTTCCTACGCGTCCGTATCCGTCCCACGCAATCCTGGTCAGCTTAAATGATCTGTATTTGTCATTTCACTGCTGCCTACTTCTACTCACAGTAAAACAAGACGAAATAATCCGCTGGTGTACCGTCTTCTGTTAGATACAAACAGCTGTAGTTGGATTATTTTGTCGTAAAATAAACAGAGAGAAACTGAAGAACCACATTACAGTAAAACGCTTGCAGTTTTAAATACACAAATGTCTATAATGTAACATTATTTGCATTAAGCGTTTCCACGGAATAAACTTCAATTTACTAAAATAAATTAACGTAACGTTTGCATTGTTTTTGCGTGTAAGATTTTGTAGAATAGTTGTGATACTGAAACTTCCTGGCAGATTAAAACTGTGTGCCCGACCGAGACTCGAACTCGGGACCTTTGCCTTTCGCGGGCAAGTGCTCTACCATCTGAGCTACCGAAGCACGATTCACGCACGGTACTCACAGCTTTACTTCTGCCAGTATCTCGTCTCCTACCTTCCAAACTTTACAGAAGCTCTCCTTTCTGAAGTTGTGATACTGTCTGACTCAGAAAGACAAAACAAAAGTGTTTTAGTATATAGATCCAAATATTTAGTTACGCGAGTATTTGCATTGCATACCTAAATGGCAGTGTAAAGACGATTCAGTAGTAGCAGGTTGCTTTCCCGATTTGTATCGACATTGCACAGTATCTGTTTTCCCTTAACATTAAAACAGGCCAGTAGTTGCTTAAATTCCCTACTGTCTCAACCACGAATCATCAGCCATTTACTTTATTTACAGCGTGTAGGTTCTGCCAACACTTTTCTCAATGTGTCTATCTCGGGAGAGCCGTTTATACAGGGTATTTAAAAAATAGAGGATGTAATTTCAGGTATTTAGTCCTCATGCGTCGACAATAAAAAAAATTTCATTGCAACGTGTGTCTGGAAGTGCATGGTTTAAGAATTAAGACTACAGACGATACTGACTGGATGTTTGTAATAGCATCTCGTGTGAACTCTGCTTCATCTCTTAGTAATAATAGTAATAGTAATAATAATTCCGTGCGGTTCTAGGCTTTACAGTCTGGAGCCGAGCGACCGCTACGGCCGCAGGTTCGGATCCTGCCTCGGGCATGGATGTGTGTGATGTCCTTAGGTTAGTTAGGTTTAATTAGTTCTAAGTTCTAGGCGACTGATGACCTCAGAAGTTAAGTCGCATAGTACTCGGAGCGAGTAATAATAATTAGGCAGCAAAGTTAAGATTTGTAGCACACTACTGCAAGAACCAATGGCAGAACGGTACTAATGTATGACAGTCTACTGGTTACAGGGCCTGTACACGTCGAAAATGCTAAATATCCATCCGTTGTTCTAGCAACAGTCGCCCGAGAAACATTCACTTGTTAAGCTAACCTTCGTGGCTGACAGGAGTCGTCGTGGGCACAAAATTCAGAATCCCATCTACATCTGGAGTAGTAAATCTTGATCGTACCCTTTCCAGACCAGGAGATATAAACTTCCCATGAGCGCAAAGATGGCGTGGGGACGATCTGGATATATCCGCTGTGGGTACCTATCCTGGTACAAACGGCGAGCCAGCACTGCGCTGCTGTATGCCTTATCGTACATACCCTCCTCTGCCAGTTTCGGATTTGAGTCCACGTCGAACGCCAAACACAACACTCAATGTACCCTTCGTCTTGGAATCAACTATCATGTTAGTATCTTCTCTCATGGCAACTATCTGCAGGAAGAAAAACGATCCGGTGAATATAACAGTTTTGAAGACCATAACTCAGAAACCAATTTCAGGATACTTGTAAAGAACTTTTTTTTTACATGTGTGAAATGCGTACTTGAAATTACGCCTTCTGTTTTCGAAACACCCTGTACAACTACTACTTTCCTCTTATGTATTTTAAACGCCACAGGCAATAAGTGACCAGATAGTAAATAACTCTCGGGGATCTCATTCAAGTTTTATTTCCGCTATTGTAGCGTAAGAAAATTAAGAGATCGTCTCATTCTGGATTTTGCAAGTATTTATGTAGTCATGTCACATTTGTGTCACGACGACGTCAGCTGCGCCTGCCATGGATTGGAATATCTTAGACATCCTTTCACGATCTCATCCGACAGAATTAACTGTGGTCGATGTCTACAGATATCAAATTCCACGTAACCGTAAATTCCTTTTTCTCTATTTTCGTAATACGATAGGTTTGAATACTTCCACTTTTCGTTTGTCAGCTAGTAACATTTCTAACTATGAAATCACGAGAACTTCTGATTTCGAATTAAAACGTACATTGGGTCCAGAAGCGAATGTCGCAGTTTTAGGCGAACCATGTCAGAAAACTGTGTTGGTTCTAATTACTGTAGAGTTTGTGCCTGACCAGTAGTTGTTGGTTTTGTGCACAGCTCATAGTGACCCCTCCTGCATTACCTCTCGTAACAAACACAAATTTGATTATGAATGATCACGACAAATCGAAACATTACTCTACTACACGGAAAAGCCTTACACATACTATTAGGTGAGTTTTTCGATGCACATATCCGAACATTATTGCACTATAAACAAAATGTTTACAACTTACAATTAAAAATAACGCACAATGTGACACACTCAAATATTCCCTTGAACTGTTCAGAGTGTCTTGTGTGCTGTGAAAAGTCTACCCTCAATTCTCTTTTCGAGCTTTGCTATCCGAGCTGATTTCTTCATCTGTGTAGAAAGTGTTCTCTGCACATTGCAATAGAAACTACTTACTCTTTTTGTAGGCACAGCTCTCCATGACCCCTTACCTCGGTCCGGGCGCATTTTACTAATCGCACCAGTTAGCGTCCATTTTAGTATAGATTTTACGGCGGCGAGTTATCCTCACCTTGACCTTAGTGTTTCTCTCCGCCTTGCCGAGCATCTCTCTTCTACTTCTTCCCGGTTTTTCTTCTTAGATTTGCGATGTTCACTCCATAATCTGATAGTTGGATTCCGATAATTGCCTAAATTCACACGTCTCCAGTCAGTGTTTTCCTCTGTAACTTACGAGGTGCATTCAAGTTCTAAGGCCTCCGATGTTTTTTCTAATTAGCTACTCACCCGAAATCAATGAAACTGGCGTTACTTCTCGACGTAATCGCCCTGCAGACGTACACATTTTTCACAACGCTGACGCCATGATTCCATGGCAGCGGCGAAGGCTTCTTTAGGAGTCTGTTTTGATCACTGGAAAATCGCTGAGGCAATAGCAGCACGGCTGGTGAATGTGCGGCCACGGAGAGTGTCTTTCATTGTTAGAAAAAGCCAAAAGTCACTAGGTGCCAGGTAAGGTGAATAGGAAGCATGAGGAATCACTTCAAAGTTGTTATCACGAAGAAACTGTTGCGTAACGTTAGCTCGATGTGCGGGTGCGTTGTCTTGGTGAAACAGCACACGCGCAGCCCTTCTCGGACGTTTTTGTTGCAGTGCAGGAAAGAATTTGTTCTTCAAAACATTTTCGTAGGATGCACCTGTTACCGTTGTGCCCTTTGGAACGCAATGGGTAACGATTACTCTCTCGCTGTCCCAGAACATGGACACCATCATTTTTTCAGCACTGGCGGTTACCTGAAATTTTTTTGGTGGCGGGTAAACTGTGTGCTTCCATTGATCTGAGTGGCACTTTGTTTCTGGATTGAAAAATGGCATCCACGTCTCATCCATTGTCACAACCGACGAAAAGAAAGTCCCATTCATGCTGTCGTTGCGCGTCAACATTGCTTGGCAACATGCCACACGGGCAGCCATGTGGTCATCCGTCAGCATTCGTGGCACCCACCTGGATGACACTTTTCGCATTTTCAGGTCGTCATGCAGGACTGTGTGCACAGAACCCACAGATATGCCAACTCTGGAGGCGTTCTGTTCAACAGTCATTCGGCGATCCCCCAAAACAATTCTCTCCACTTTCTCGATCATGTCGTCAGACCGGCTTGTGCGAGCCCGAGGTTGTTTCGGTTTGTTGTCACATGATGTTCTGCCTACATTAAACTGTCGCACCCAGAAACGCACTTTCGACACATCCATAACTCCATCACCACATGTTGCACACTGTTCAAGTAAGGAAAACGTCGCCATTTTAAGTATTTAAAACAGTTCTCATTCTCGCCGCTGGCGGTAAAATTCCATCTGCCGTACGGTGCTGCCATCTCTGGGACGTATTGACAATGAATGCGGCCTCATTTTAAAACAATGCGCATGTTTCTATCTCTTTCCAGTCCCGAGAAAAAAAAATCGGAGGCCTTAGAACTTGAATGCACCTCGTACAAACACAAATTTTAAAGGCAGTGTGGGGGAAAAACTTCCTAGGTTTCCGACGGCTGTGCCAACGATATGGACTCTTACTACTAGTGGTGGTGGTTTGGAATGCTATATGAAAGAAAATGCCAACAGCCTCAGCTGATGAATAGAGCAGTCATCGACTGCGTGTAAATGGGTTCGTCATAATAGGTACCTAGTTCCTATTCACTTAGCTGAACTCTGAACCTAGTAGCTAATTTTGCATTAATGTGTTGACACCCGTTCCTGTCCTCTGTATATCGAAAAATCGAACTCGCTTCCCAGGGCATAACATTGTGGCTGAAGACAGAAAGGCCAAGGCGAACGGAGGTTTGCAGTTGGAGCAGGTCGGCGGAATTCGCCTTACGGTTTTGTCATTAAGGCCACGGGTCGAGGGGCGGATGGCCCGCGGTTGTTATTAAGAAATGTTCCGCTGTTCAGGAGAGCAAAAACAACTCGGCCAAGCCACCTCTGCCCATCCCTGCACACCCTTAAAAGTTCGCTTTTCGACACGCAGGAACAACGCAATGTCTAACTCCGGCTTCCGCTCCTCACCGAGCGCACTGTAGCGAGAGAGAACATTGCAACATGACGTGCCTTCGAGAAAATTGCTGCATTATGTAATAACTAGAAACAGCGTTTGGTGAAGGGTCTGAAAGCTGCGGATGAAGAGACGTAACGGTGTCTCAGTTTGACAATAAGAAAAGCTGCAAAATTTCCTCGTAGAGTAGTCAGAGTTAACCGGCCACAGACACTTTGCCCTCGGCAGGAGTCTGTAAGGACCAGCATACAGTAGAGAAACACGGCTCCGTAACCAAGGTCGTTGTTGAGAGCGTTTGTTCGGTGGCTGTCGTCTCTGACGCAGTGGTTCAAATCCAGGGGATTGGAGAAATTTTCATAGAGCATTTGCTCCGCAAAGAGGGATTTCAGCGGTATCTAGTTCTTGTGCTTACATCTTAGGTTCAAATCCAAACGCTTGCACAGTGCCTCGTGTAATGAGGTATTGCGACACTATTGGTGGTGATCTGTACGTCTGGCAAGTGCGGCGGCCCCTTTCATGATAGTGAAATGGTGATTCACGGTATTGAAGGTGGAGGTGGACGAAGGAAAGGGAAGGATTTAATGATATCAGCTGCATCAGGACTTCATGCGGAATCAGCGGTGGCGAGTGAAAATGCGTATCGGATCGGGACCCAAACCAGGGATCTCCCGCTTACTAGGCAGGTGCGTTAACCACTGCGCCATCCGGACACAGTATTTATCGTAAATGTGCAGACACTCACAGCACGCTCCACAACCGACTAGCATTCCCACCCAGCGTCACCTATCCGCAGTCCTCCACGCTCGATAGTTCTAGATTGAAAAAAGCATGCCAAATTTAAAAGAACGCAAAATACCCAAGATTGGCAAAGTTTTGCAGAAGTTCGAAATATGGCGCGTACTTCAATGCTAGATGATTTTAATAATTTCCACAACGAAATCTGGCAGAAAACCCAAAGAGATTCTGGCCATACATAAAACACACCAGTGGCAAGACGCAATCAATACCTTCACTGCGCGATAACAACGGTGAAGTCACTGATGACAATGTCACTAAAACCGAGTTATTAAACACGGTTTTGCGGAACTCCTTCAACAAAGACGATGAAGTAAATATACCTGAATTTCAATCAAGAACAACTGCCAAGATCAGAAACATAGAAGTAGATATCCTCGGAGTAACGAAACAGCTTAAATCACTTTAAAAAAAAAAGGCAAGGCCTCCGGTCCAGATTGTATACCAATCAGGTTCCTCAGAGAATGCTGATACAATAGCTCCATATTCAGCAATTATATACAACCACTCGCTCACAGGAAAACTGGAAAATTGCTCAAGTCACACCTTTACCCAAAGAGGAAGTAGTAGGAGTAATCCGCTGAATTACAGGCTGTTACAAAAAGGTACGGCCAAACTTTCAGGAAACATTCCTCACACACAAAGAAAGAAAATATGTTATGTGGACATGTATCTGGAAACGCTTACTTTCCATGTTAGAGCTCATTTTATTACTTCTCTTCAAACCACATTAATCATGGAATGGAAACACAGCAACAGAACGTACCAGCGTGACTTCAAACACTTTGTTACAGGAAATGTTCAAAATGTCCTCAGTTTGCGAGGATACATGCATCCACCCTCCGTCGCATGGAATCCCTGATGCGCTGATGCAGCCCTGGAGAATGGCGTATTGTATCACAGCCGTCCACAGTACGAGCACGAAGAGTCTCTACATTTGGTACCGGGGTTGGGTAGACAAGAGCTTTCAAATGCCCCCATAAATGAAAGTCAAGAGGGTTGAGGTCAGGAGAGCGTGGAGGCCATGGAATTGGTCCGCCTCTACCAATCCATCGGTCACCTAATTTGTTGTTGAGAAGCGTACGAACACTTCGACTGAAATGTACAGGAGCTCCATCGTGCATGAACCACATGTTGTGTCGTACTTGTAAAGGAACATGTTCTAGCAGCACAGGTAGAGTATCCCGTATGAAATCATGATAACTTGCTCCATTGAGCGTACATACTGACGAAAATAAAATGAGCTCTAACATGGAAATTAAGCGTTTCCGGACACATGTCCACATAACATCTTTTCTTTATTTGTGTGTGAGGAATGTTTCCTGAAAGTTTAGCCGTACCTTTTTGTAACACCCTGTATGCTGTATTCGAACATCATGAAGTACGTCGAAGAAAACGATTTATTGACACACAGCACGGTTTCAGAAAACATCGTTCTTGTGAAACACAACTAGCTCTTTACTCATCAAGTAATAAGTGCTATCGACAGGGGATGTCAAATTGATTCCATATTTTTAGATTTCCAGAAGGCTTTCGACACCGTTCCTCACAAGCAGTCTTCTAACCAAACTGCGTGCCTACGGAATATCGCCTCAGTTGTGCGACTGGATTCGTGATTTCCTGTCAGGAAGGTCACAGTTCGTAGTAATAGACGGAAAGTCATAGAAGTAATATCCGGCGTTCCCCAAGGAAGTGTTACAGGCCCTCTATTGTTCCTGATCTATATTAACGCCATAGGAGACAATCTGAGTAGCCATCTTCGATTTTTTGCAGATGATGCTGTCATTTACCGTCTTGTATAGTCATCAATTGATCAAAACGACTTGCAAAATGATTTAGATAAGATATCTGTATGGTGCGAAAAGTGGCAATTGACCCTGAATAAAGAAAAGTGTGAAGTTATTCACATGAGTACTACAAGAAATCAGCTAAATTTCGATTACGCGGTAAGTCACAAAAATCTGAAGGCTGTAAATTCAACTAAATACTTACAGATTACAATTACAAATAACCTAAATTGGAACGATCACGTAGATAATGTAAGTAGAGCAAACCAAAACTTGCGATTCATTGGCAGAACACTTAGAAGGTGCAACAGGTCTACTAAAGAGACTGCTTACACCACGCTTGTCCGTCCTGTTCTGGAGTACTCCTGTGCGGTGTGGGATCCGCATCAGGTGGGACTGACGGACGACATCGAAAAAGTACAAAGAAGGGCAGCTAGTTTTGTATTACCGCGAAATAGAGGAGATAGTGTCACAGACATGATACGTGAATTGGAGTGGCAATCATTAAAACAAAAGCGTTTTTCGTTGCGGCGGGCTCGCACAGAAAAATTTAAGTGCTATTTTTTCCCGCGTGCCGTTCGAGAGTGGAACGGTAGAGAGACAGCTTGAAGGTGGTTCATTGAACCCTCTGCCAGGCACTTTATTGTGAATAGCAGAGTAATCATGTAGGGGTAGATTCTCGCTGGAGGTCGGACAAAGGGTGAATCCGCATTGAACGTTATGGATATGTTGCCCATCGAGGCGAATCAGTTGTATGAATGCGTGATGTCAGTCATTTCGCTTACTTACAAGTTAAAGCTTTGAGTCGATCCGTGGGATGTACTCGGATAGCTTAACTGATAGCACATTTCCCGCGAAAGTCGACGATCCCCTTTCGAATCCTCGTCCATAACAGTTTTAACTTGACGCTAAAGAGAGAGAACAGATTACATCATGTTGCATGATGAATATGAAACACTTCTCTAAATAACGAAAGTAACTTTTGGCTTTGTAAATTAAATGCATTTATATACTTGCTGCAGAAAACGGTCACACCAGCGATTTAGTTGTAGGTCATGTTCAGTGTGTGTCAAAATAATCTCTCACCTTTTGAAGTGTAGTTAACATTTATTATTTTTATGGCGCCCTCGTTTTGATAAAACAAATGTCCTGTGAGTCATGAGTTTTCAGTCAGATCAGGACCAGTACACACCACGTAGGTGGGATTTGAAAATATTCATGAGGAAGTCACAGACACCACTGCTAAATGAATTGCAAAGGCTATATGCCAGGAACTCAGTAAGGGCTTGGCCCTATTCTCGCGACGATACAGACAGTGATTTAAAACATTAAATTTTATAGGTTCGTAACGCACAATCCACGAAGTTTCACACGAAACGCGCGTACATTGTGTAGCGTGCGAACTGGCGGCGCTTAGTGGAGCAGATGTCTTTTTGTTCATTCCAAATGCATTCAGTTCGCGCCCAGGAATGGTTTCTATGCTGTGCAGCTGCGGTAAGCTGTGTGGATACGTCTGCTGTCTTGTGTAAACCACATCAAAACCAAGGAAACGACTTGTCGCGAAGTAATTCTAACGTTAAGCAATTATAATACTATACAGGAACAAGGACGACTCCACAAAAAACTCTACAGAATTTCGTGTATTTGACACCACTGAAACAGCACCTTGGAAAAAAAATTCGTGTTGGTACCTACACGGTGCACAGCTTTAATACTAAGAAAGTATGATACTTTCCGGTCGATCGTCATCTCATGTCTCTTGTATCTGTTGTCTCTTATTCTTACAAAATGGCAGTAGTTGTTTTAATTCACTATCTGCTTAACGACTGAGTTGTTTCCCATTTACTTGAATCAGAGTATCGGTCTGTCATATCACTGTTCAGTGCGTCAGTGTCGGGAGAGTCATTTTCGTAGCAGCTTTTTTCTTTTTACACCTCACTGAATGTCATAAGCAGTGACTTGTGGTTTGGTATTAACTGCACGACTCCTGTATCGTAAAGTTGCGTTCTTGTGGCATAATAAGTGGGCACCTATTGGGACTTCTCCACGTATTTGTGCTCAGATGTGCTTCGTCACGTCTGCTGCGCCTGCTCTAGATGGCAATCTGATTCGAAATTAGTACAAAATTGGTGTAAAAGCCATGCGTAGATCGGATCAGTAGTTCCTTCAAAAAGGTCTGAATGATTTTCTTCTGCGTTCTCATCCAATTTCAGCTGCTAGTTCAGTTTCTATCGAGACCGAAGTCGACGAAAAATTACTGTTAGTCTTTATCCGGCACACAATAGTAGTTTTAAAAAGCATGATACTATGGGTCGAACGCCAGTTCATGATCACTGTTAATTTGCTGTCGCCAGGAAAGGGGGGAAGGGGGGGGGGGGAGCGTAACACCAGCTAACAAGTGGCTATTTACTACTGTTATGTCGTCATTATCGTTTCGCTCCAGATGTTAATATATTCTGTAGAATGGTTCCCGACTATAGGCACGCTGTGTGGATTTCGTAGGACCGCCCAATATGATTCCGGAGAACCAACCAGGTCAATGATTAATTCGGAAGTTGTGAAACATGCCGTTGCTAATACCACGTGCGTGCATACACCGACGCAGTGGATGGCGCCCTGGCAGAGAGCGCTACATCTGAAACAGCCCCAGATACTCGCCACAAAGAGCAGGCTGTTCTTCCCGTAATGGAAACTGCACAGCAAGCCTTTGAGCAAAGTATACTGTTCCTTCTCTCCTAGCGAGGCTAAAGGAAATGAGGTAGTTTCAAAGTCCCGCAATGTACGACTTGCAGAAGCCTGTCTCAAATCTGTGCTTGCAAGCACTCTGTTCCGCTACATCCAGAAAGCACTACTCTGCTTCCTGGGAACAGATGGGGTCTTGTATGTAGGTACCCCGTAATTCTATAGTTTATTTGCAGTAATTTCATCGCTTACAAAATTTCATCACATCTTAAGAGCATTTGACTAAATAAAGCTAGTGTGGCCGGCCGACGTGGTGCGCTTCCATGTGGCATTCGGTCATAGCATGGAAGGGCAATATTCTGGTGTTGCACAACAGATCTGAAGAACGGGTGGCGCCGTAGCATCTTTTGAGCGTAGTCATCACTGGTGATGAATTCTTACCATCTACGCTTAGACTCCAGAATAAATTTACATCTGCAGCGGAGTGTGCGCTGATTCGAAACTTACTGGCAAATTAACAATGTGTCGGAGCGAGACTCGTACCTGGAACCTGTGTAGTTCGGAAGGTACGAGGCGGTGGGAGTACGAGGTGCATTCAAGTTCTAAGGCCTCCGATTTTTATTATCCAGACTGGAAAGAGATAGAAACATGCGCATTGTTTTAAAATGAGGCGGCGTTCATTGTTAATACGTCCCAGAGATGGCAGCACCGTACGGCAGATGGAATTTTACCGCCAGCGGCGAGAATGAGAACTGTTTTAAATACTTAAAATGGCGACGTTTTCCTTACTTGAACAGCATGCAATCATTCGTTTTCTGAATTTGCGTGGTGTGAAACCAATCGAAATTCGACAGTTGAAAGAGGCGTGTGGTGATGGAGTTATGGATGTGTCGAAAGTGCGTTCGTGGGTGCGACAGTTTAATGAAGGCAGAACATCGTGTGACAACAATCCGAAACAACCTCGGGCTCGCACAAGCCAGTCTGACGACATGATCGAGAAAGTGGAGAGAATTGTTTTGGGGGATCGCCGAATGACTGTTGAACAGAACGCCTCCAGAGTTGGCATTTCTGTGGGTTCTGTGCACACAATCCTGCATGACGACCTGAAAATGCGAAAAGTGTCATCCAGGTGGGTGCCACGAATGCTGACGGATGACCACATGGCTGCCCGTGTGGCATGTCGCCAAGCAATATTGACTTGCAACGACAGCATGAATGGGACTTCCTTTTCGTCGGTTGTGACAATGGATGAGACGTGGATGCCATTTTTCAATCCAAAAACAAAGTGCCAGTCACCTCAATGGAAGCGCACAGATTCACCGCCACCACCACCAAAAAAATTTCGTGTTACCGCCAGTGCTGAAATAATGGTGTCCATGTTCTGGGACAGCGAGGGAGTAATCCTTACCCATTGCGTTCCAAAGGGCACTACGGTAACAGGTGCATCCTACGAAAATGTTTTGAAGAACAAATTCTTTCCTGCACTGCAACAAAAACGTCCGGGAAGGGCTGCGCGTGTGCTGTTTCACCAAGACGACGCACCCGCACATCGAGCTAATGTTACGCAACAGTTTCTTCGTGATAACAACTTTGAAGTGATTCCTCATGCTCCCCACTCACCTGACCTGGCTCCTAGTGACTTTTGGCTTTTTCCAACAATGAAAGACACTCTCCGTGGCCGCACATTCACCAGCCGTGCTGCTGTTGTTCCATTGGTCAAAACAGACTCCTAAAGAAGCCTTCGCCGCTGCCGTGGAATCATGGCGTCAGCGTTGTGAAAAATGTGTACGTCTGCAGGGCGAATACGTCGAGAAGTAACGCCAGTTTCATCGATTTCGGATGAGTAGTTCATTAGAAAAAAAAATCGGAGGCCTTAGAACTTGAATGCACCTCGTAGAGCTGTGTGGGCAGGTCGTGAGTCATCCTTACATAGCGCAGTCGATACAGCATTTGCCCACATTAGACAAACGGCCAGGTTAAAATCCCTGTCTGGCACACAGTTCCAATCTGCCAGGATTTTTTTTTTGTAGAGATCGTTGACGTGATCAAGCATCAGTTGCAAGTTACATATAGTTAGCCCACCAGGTTGGCCGTGCGGTCTAACACACGGCTTTCCGGGCGGGAAGGAGCGCCTGGTCCCCGGCACGAATCCGCCCGGCGGATTTGTGTCGAGGTCCGGTGAAGCGGCCAGTCTGTGGATGGTTTTTAGGCGGTTTTCCATCTGCCTTGGCGAATGCGGGCTGGTTCCCCGTATTCTGCCTCAGTTACACTGTCGGCGATTGCTGCGCAAACAAAGGGGTTACACTCGTCTGGTGTGAGACGTTCCCTGGGGCGTCCACAGGGGGCCGAACCGCCCAATAACCCTGGGTTCGGTGTGGGGCGGCGGAGGGGTGAAGTGGACTGCGGTAGTCGTCGTGGGGTTGCGGACCACTGCGGCTGCAGCGGGGACGGAGCCTCTCCGTCGTTTCTAGGTCCCCAGTTAACATACATACATACATACATACATACGTATAGTTAACGGCTGCGGTAAGAAACGCTGCTCTGAAGACCTGTTCATAACAGTGTAGCTGACCTCCCATCATAATGTTCTCGTTTTTGAATGCTGTCGGTTTTAAACGATAATACTTCGACTGCTTGAAGAGCCTACTTCCAGTATACTAAGTTTGTATCTATCCCCCTATTTGAGGTTCTGAAGCTTACTATCTGCGTTTTCGAGTAGAATTCAGGCAGTGTATCATTCACCATTCAGTTCGTCCTACCAGGAAGATCCAGGACACGCAGATTTTGGAGAACAGGGGCGGATATGTTACGTCTGAAGCACTACTTATAGTTTCAAGCATTGACATAAGACACAGGCATTATTGTTGAAGTCCTGTACATGCGAGGGGGTGGTGAAAAGTCATTGGATCTATAAAGAAAGTGTTATGGATCTGAAAAATTTACTCACAGTATTCTACCTTTAACTCAACACATTTATGGCATATTTGTTCCCGCTTCTTTAACACACTTTAAAAAATTGTGCTGCTAACCACTCATCTGCAGCCTTTCTGGCTACGACAGTGTTCAGAAATCGTCTTCCCTTGATATCTTTCTTGAGGTTTGGGAACAGGTAAGTTTCAAGGCGGCCAAGGCAGGTGAGTAGGGTGAATGTTTAGGGATTTAAAAATAAGATCTTCCAATTTTGGCTGCGCTGTGGCCGCCTTGTGAGGAGGAGTATTGATTTGTAGAAACGGGATTTCTTGTCTAAATTTTTCTCTACGTTCGGAGAAGAGTTGTTGCTTGAGTTGGTTGAGAAGTTCAACATACTACTTTACCGTGATGGTTTTACCGTGTTTTAAGTAGTCAATAAGTATGATTCCATAATGAGATTTCACTCTGCAGCGAAGTGTGCGCTAATATGAAACTTCCTGGCAGATAAAAACTGTGTGCCGGACCGAGACTCGAACTCGAGACCTTTGCCTTTCGCGGGCAAGTGCTCTACCATCTGAGCTACCGAAGCATCTTTATCCCAAAAGACGGATGTGAGCAACTTGTCTGCTGATCTGTGTGTTTTGTACTTCTTTGGGCGTGAAGAACCACTGTGTTTAGATTCTTTGGATTTCTTTTGGTCTCAGGTTTGTAAGTGCGTATCGATGTTTCATACATAGTGACAAGACGATTCAAAAACCCCACAGGATCCCGGCGAAATTCGACCAAATCGGACTGTGAAGCAACCACTCTTTCACGCTTTTAGTGTGCATTTCGAACTCACTTGGCTGAGAGTATTCTCATGTCCAAAAATCTAACTAATAATACGATCCACACGTTCTCAGAATACGTCCAGTGCCTCCGCTACCGTTTTAGCAGTTATCCCCTGGTCATCCAGGATCACAGAATGAACAGTGTTCACTCTTTCCGTGGTTGTGCCTTCAGTTGGCCTTCCAGGACGCTCTTCGTCCTCAGTGCTGAAATGTCCTGTTTTAACTGCAGCAACCAAGTTCTTGAGAGTGGGGTAGGAAGGGAAGTTACCACCCAATGTACTAGACAAATCATCATAAATTTGTTTCACTGAGTTAAGTTTTAAGAAAAGGAACGTAATCACACATGGCTCTTCTCTATTTTCTTGCGTCGTGTTCACGTCTAACCTCCACAGTAAAATAGAAACCAATGTATCTGTTACTATCTCACACAATGCCAACACATCAAAATTAATTAAACGCACATGTTGGTGTTGTCAGTATCACCTTTATTGAGTTTCATCATTTCATAGTTGACTTTTCTTTGTGACTGCGCTGGAGGTAGTGCGCCCGTCCTGCGGTATTTGCAGATAGTAAGCGTAGTTTCGATAAAAGAACATCTTATTACCAGCACTGATTCCCATTTAAATTCACGAGGAATTTTCGTAATACACTGTTATTTATCGAGCTGACCAGTAACAAATATAATTGTTCACGTCTCAGTTCCTTTGATGTCTTCCTTTATTCAAACTTGATGAGCATTCCAAACGCTGGATGAGTTCTCGAGAATGGGTCACAAGGGCTGTGTGCGAGATATTCTTCGCTAAAATTCTCCCAGCTTAACCAAGTCGACAATTCGCTTTCGCTACACTGTTCTCGGCAGTCGTAGAGGAAATTTTCATATCATGGAACTGGGAAAACTGAGGAGAAACAGGCGTTACCGAGACATAACTGAACCTCTTTCGTGTAGCTGATGACACTGGTCACATCTAGTGCAGATAAACGTGAAGTAACGCAAGAAGTTTGTAGGGTAAGTTTGAAAGTAGAATTGAAAACGGATTACAATAAAATCAAATGTACAATGAACATATCGGAAAGAAAATAATATAAATTATTAAGTCATAGAACCAGCTGAGTTTTTATATTTAGGGTAGTTGAATACTGTGATTGGACAGACAGGAAAAGTGCTTCAGAGGGGTTAAAACGACTCGGAGTGCTTTTGATAAACTAAATTGTTTTTCAAAACTAAGCTTTCTGTTTGAGCCGGAAACTTAACTATCAGTATTAGTTAAATGTTTGATATATGCCAATGAGACATAAATTTTTAATGAACCATTCCAAAAGTGATTTTACTGCAAGCAATTGAGAGATGCTTACTGAAAATTTCTGATAGATACGTAGATAGATAGATACTGGTGAATGGAAGAAGCAAAATCCTTTTATCCTCGTATACAGTCAATTACCGGAAGCCATTTTTCGTTATTTCATTTAAGTTTGCGAATTATTAGGGATGCAAATGTTAGGCGGGACTCATTGAATGAGGGGTGTGTGTAAGACTTCCTGGCAGTTTAAAATTGTGTGCCGGACCGGGCCACGAACTCGGGCGCTTGCAGAGCGCAGACAGTGCTCTTCCAGACGGAGCTATCCAGGCACAAATTTCCACCCGTCCTCACTGCGTTGCTTCAGCTGGCACCGGTACCTCTTCCCTACTTTCCGAACTTACCAGAAGTTTTCTGAACACCTTAGGCGATAGGTCTCGCGGAAGAGTGGATATGCGTAGAGATAGCGTAGCCTCGGCCTAGGGAGTAGTTTCAGAATGAGTCTTTCAACCTGCATCTAAGTCCACGCTGTTAGTAAACTTCTTGGCAGGTGTAAAGTCCAAAATCCAGTTTGCCGCGACGTAGATGACTCTGAGACAAGTAGTTTAATGTAAAACAAATGGAGTCGCAAATGTTGGAAAATACCCCGAAAGTGGACGACAAATGAACATTTGACTTTGCCAGGTGAGGTACGGTGCCGAAAGTGCAGCGGTTGAGCCTATCGGTCTGTCGCACTGGATCATCCCAATTCAAGTATTCGCGTCGGTGTGGACCCGCGCTTACCTGCGCGACTTTGCAAGCTCATGTAACTCAGAGTTCGAGTCTTGCGTATGGCAAGTAGAATTTTTTTCAGTGCGTTACAGTTGTGTGTGGGATCCCTTATTTTATTTGCCCGTCTCGCAGTCTCCGCTGGTTTACTGCGAAGTACCGTACAACAAAATCTATAATATTGCGTCACAGGTAAATGACGATAAGCTACAGAATTTCGTCGTTACCAGTAAGTGACCACCGTTTTCATTACTGACTAATGCCTGTAAACAAAAAGGGACAAAAGGAAAGAAATACAAAAATAAGCCTTTCCTTGATTAAAGCGAAGACAGTAATTCTGTAACTTCTACAACAGTTCACATTTACAAAAGATGTTCAGAATATGGACAGTAGTGCAGTAATGTGTAGGGTTGACAACCTCAATCGCTGCAGGTGCGGCAAGGTACGTCGTCTAATGTCACGTGTTCAACATCTCTCATTCACTTTTGGGGTATTTCCCGACGTTTGTGGTCCCATGTCTCATATGAAACTAGCTTAGCGCCCTCTGCCTCGCTCGTGTAGACTGTATGGTCTGCATATTTTGTTTTTCTTTAATCGAATTGTTTTGTTGTTTAGTAAGTGCAACATCCCCTAAACATTTCACGCTAATTAAGACCATAGAAACATGGTCTTTTCCGAATGTACTTGCAACCAAAAAGCTGCTTTTGTAGCTGGAATCAAAGGTTTTCGTTACTAACACCTTTTGCGTTCTTCTGGTGATAGTTCCGTAGAAACTTTCGCCCCATGACACAAATTTCATTATCTAACCGAAAAGTGAAATACCGATTTACTAGACTGAGCTTAAAAAATTTTAATATAACGAAATATTTTCTTAAAGACTTTCATCCCTTATTTCATCTGCTTGGGGGTTGAATTTCCAGAAATAGTGCCGGCCGGAGTGGCCGTGCGGTTCTGGGCGCTGCAGTCTGGAGCCGGGCGATCGCTACGGTCGCAGGTTCGAATCCTGCCTCGGGCATGGATGTGTGTGATGTCCTTAGATTAGTTAGGTTTAATTAGTTCTAAGTTCTAGGGGACTGATGACCAAAGATGTTAAGTCCCATAGTGCTCAGAGCCATTTTCCAGAAACAGTGAAACAAGTATCATTTCTTTTCTAACTTAGTAGCCAAATATCAGTTTTCATAGATTTAACTTTAAAATGCTTTAACAATTAAATATTTTCATAAAACTTTTCACCCCATATTTCGCCCCCTTATGGACTGAATTTCTAAAAACTCTGAAACACCTAACTTTTTCATTTGTAAACGAGAAGTCAAATAACAATTCTCAGAGAGGTAGCATTGAAAACACCTTAGTAGTTCTTCAATTTATTAAAAAAAATTACCCATTATTTTACTCTATATTGCTTAAATTTCCAAAAATGCTGGAACGCGTACTTCTTTACTCCTTATTGAAAAAACAAATGCCAATTTCCGTAGATCCATTTTCAAACTTGCGTTAGCAGCGACATACTTTCAAAAAACCTGTCATCTACTATTTCACCCCTTAGGGATGGAATATCGAAGAATCCATTTTTATACGACGTTCTCTGCAAATTTAAAGTTTCTACTCTTTAGTGGTTTGGCCTGGGCGATGATGGGTTAGGCAGTCAGTCGGGACACTGCCTTTTAGATAGATTACTTGTAGCAGCAGCTTCTACGTCGTTTCGGTTGTTTTTAAACGTTAATAAGAATCGCCATTTGCACATTTCTGTAAGCGCGATGGCTCCTTGACGTTTGTTTTAGTACGACTGCACTAATACTATCGGAGTTTCTACGGGACTCAATAATTTGCGAGCAGGGGGTTAATGGAAGAAAGCGGTCTACTGACACACAGTCAACATGGGTTTAGAAAACACAACTAGCTCTTTATTCGCATGAAGTATTGAGTGCTATTGACAAGAGATTTCAGATCGATTCCGTATTTCTGGATTTTCGGAAGGCTTTTGACACTGTACCACACAAGCGGCTAGTAGTGAAATAGCGTGCTTATGGAATATCGTATCAGTTATGTGACTGACAGGAAATCACAAATCCAGAGGGGTCACAGTTCGTAGTAAGTAACGGAAAGTCATCGAGTAAAACACAAGTGATTCCTGGCGTTCCCCAAGGTAGTGTTAAAGGCCCTTTGCTGGTCCTTACCCATATAAACGATTTGGGAGACAGTCTGAGCAGCCGTCTTCGGTTATTTGCAGATGACGCAGTCGTTTAGCGACTAATAGTCATCAGAAGATCAAAACAAATTGCAAAACGATATTGAAAAGATATCTGAACGGTGCGAAAAGTGGCAGTGGCAGTTGACCCTAGGTCATCCACATGAGTGCTAAAAGAAACTCGTTAAACTTCTGTTACACGACAAATCAGTCTAATGTAAAAGCCGTAAATTCAACTAAATACCTAGGTATTACAAATACGAACAACTTAAATTGGAAGGAACACATAGCCGGCCGGTGTGGCCGAGCGTTTCTAGGCGCTTCAGTCTGGAACCACGTGACCGCTACGGTCGCCGGTTCGAATCCTGCTTCGGGCACGGATGTGTGTAATGTCCTTAAGTTAGTTAGGTTTAAGTAGTTCTAAGTTCTAGGGGACTGATGGCCTCAGATGTTAAGTTCCGCCGCGCGGTCTAGGGCGCTGCAGTCATGGACTGTGTGGCTAATCCCGGCGGAGGTCGGATTCCTCCCTCGGGTATGGGTGTGTGTGTTTGTCCTTAGGATAATTTAGGTTAAGTAGTGTGTAAGCTTAGGGACTGATGACCTTAGCAGTTAAGTCCCATAAGATTTCACACACATTTTTAAGTTCCATAGTGCTCAGAGCCATTTTTTGAAGAAACAAATAGAAAATGTTGTGGGGAAGGCTAACCAAAGACTGCGTTTTATTGGCAAGACACTTAGAAAATGTAACAGACCTACTAAGGAGACTGCCTACACTACGCTTCTCCGTCATCTTTTAGAATACTGTGCGCGGTGTGGGATCCTTACCAGATAGGAGTAACAGAGTACATCGAAAAAGTTCAAAGAAAGGCAGCACGTTTTGCATTATCGCGAAATATGGGAGAGAGTGTCACAGATGTGATACAGGATTTGGACTGGACATCATTAAAAGAAAGGGGTTTTTCGTTGCGACGTAACCTTCTCACGAAATTCCAATCACCAACTTCCTTCTCCGAATACGAAAATATTTTGTTGACACAGACCTACATAGGGAGGAACGATCACCACGATAAAATAAGGGAAATCAGAGCTCGTACGGAAAGATACAGGTGTTCATTCTTTCCGCGCGCTATACGAGGTTGGAATAATAGAGAATTGTGAAGGTGGTTCGATGAACCCTCTGCCAGGCACTTAAACGTGATTTGCAAAGTATCCATGTACATGTAGAATGGACGAGCATTGCAGCGTGCAGTAAGTTTTCCTTGCTCAGGGACCGTGTGCGGATGCCCGGAGTGGTTACGGTAACCGCTCGTGAGAAGCGCTAAGCTCTGGTTCGCGTCCCGGCCCGGCACAAATTTTCAGCTTTCGCCATTACTTTACCACAATGCCTTGTGCGACTGGAAGTTACGAATTTCCGTCCATTCCCTCCTTTCACCTTTCTCTATTTCATATCAGTGGGCGCCCACTTGTGTGTCAAGTGAACGATCGTGTCTCGTGGAGTGTGTGTGCTGTGTGCACACGTATAGCAGGAAGCGCGCTCCAGCTGGCGCGTCCTCCACGCCGCGGCATTCCTGCCGCTGTCGGGCAGCGCGTGCTCGGCCCGCGCCACATCACTCGCACTGCGCGGCCCACTCTGTCCAGCATTCAACTCTCTCCTCTTGAATAAAACCACAGTTCAAATGTAACGGTCTCCTAGCGATGAAAGAGAGCAACCTGGAAGGATCCAGGAAACAGCGAAACCCAACCAGCGCTCTTCACACGCAATCCCAATTTACGGTGTGTCCGGGCTAGAAAAATGTCTCTGAGCACTATGGGACTCGCTATTTTGATGAAGTGATACGCGATATTAAAACTCCAAAACAGTCCAGTGTTAGAATTTCCCAGAGTAATTTCATATGCTATAGTACAATATAATTAATACTAATTAGGCCTATCGCCGTCCTAGTTATTTTGTACATAACAAAGGACTTTATTGTTTGTTTTGTACGGTTGAAGGATTATTGGTTTAATAAATAACTTGGATTTTAAATAAAAACAGCTATTTCCTCCCCCCCCCACCCCCCCGGCCTGTAAGACACTGTTACTTAATGTTGTTTTTCTTTTTACATTTCCAGTTTATCTTCACTGCTTTTGTTGGTTGGTTGGTTGGTTGATTCGGGAGAGGGGACCAAACAGCGAGGTCATCTGTCCCATTAGATTAGGAAAGGAAGTTGGCCGTGCCCTTTCAAAGGAATCATCCCGGCAGTTGTCTGAAGCGATTGAGGGAAATCACGGAAAACTTAAATCATGATGGCCGGACGCGGGTATAAACCGTCGTCCTCCCGATTGCGAGTCCAGTGTGCCAACCACTGAGCCACCTCGCTTGGTCTGCTTTTGTTTAAAGAAAGATAAGGATGGTTCAAAATGATTCAAATGGCTCTGAGCACTATGGGACAACTGATGTGGTCATCAGTCCCCTAGAACTTAGAACTACTTAAACCTAACTAACCTAAGGACATCACACACATCCATGCCCGAGGCAGGATTCGAACCTGCGACCGTAGCAGTAGCATGGTTCCAGACTGTAGTGCCTAGAACGGCCCGGCAACTCCGGCCGGCCCGGGCTAGAAGTATACAAAAATATTTGTTTATAATGCAGTAGCTATTAAGGTTTATAACTTTTGCCCAACATTGTACACCGGAGCTCAAACATTTCTATGCATGTTGGTTGGTTGGGGAAGAGGACCAAACAGCAAGGTCATCGGTCCCATCGGATGTGGGAAGAATGGGGAAGGAAATTGGCCGTGCCCTTTGAAAGGAACCATCCCAGAATTTGCCTGCAGCGATTTAGAGAAATCAAGGAAAACCTAAAACAGGATGGCCGGACGCGGGTTTGAATCGTCGTTCTGCCGAATGAGAGTCCAGTTTGCTATCCACTGCGCCACCTCGCTCGATACATGTATGTCGGTACAGTTAAATGTGGGCATCGTTTGTAGCTCGACGGATACCGAAACGGCATTACACTTTTTCCCATGCACAAGCGTGACGGGTATTATGCCATCTACTGCGGCGTAGATCCGTTGACTCAAATATGTGAGATCTCGAACCTTAGTTCTTTAAATAATGTCCTTTATGAACCCTCATGCAATGGAGTTCAGCGGAGTCATATCGGGAGGCCGAGGGGCCAGGTAATGTGAGCCCCCACCTCCGGATCCAACTCTCAGAAAACTACTACTGGAGAAATCTAATAACATCCTCATCATAGTGGGATGAGCCACCTTCTTGTTACAAACCAACGTCGGGATGCATCTGTGGAACTGCATAGTATGCCAACATGTCGAGATACGTGTGCTCTGTAACTGCAGACTGCATAAAAAGTGGACCAGTCACACCAGGTTTATGAATCATAACCATATATTAACTTTTGGTGTGTCCCTTCCGTGCTGTCACTTCTTCTGATGTCTCATTTCCCCATTTTCGACAGTTCTGTCTGTTAACTTTGCCACAGACGAGGAAAGTAGATTCATTACTGAACAGCAAAATCAGATAGTCTGCGGTGATCTTCAGGTTTAATGTGATGCAAAAGTTTTAGTTTGTAAACACGGAATCGGAGACGATTGGTACACTGTCGTGCACAGTCGACTGGGAACAGTTAGTTCCCTACTAGCTTGTGCAACGGATTCACGTGGGCTTCCAGCAAATGCTTTGCGCACTGGTTCCACGGTCTCTTCATTCCCGTGCGATTTAGGATGTTTTCCAACATTTGAAGTCAGTCTTCGCATTTCACGAAGAATATATCCCGCTGATAAATGGATTTACTTGTGGAAGGATTCTCTTCTTGCACGCCCCTAAACACAAGCAACAGATCGTAACTCTGGTGTCCATAGCGCACACTGCACCTTTCGTTGCGGCGTCCACTTGTTGACTGTCAGAAGTACGTCGGCCTGCTGCACAGTGTGCGAATGTGGGCGTTGCGCCGTAAGGTTCGGTGCTGTTTCTATAATGGTGAGAACCACTATCGAGTGCGTATTTACCTAACTACATAAAATGTGGAGGTCTTTCGTTATCAGAATTTATTTGTTTATACCCCTAGCCTGGACACCATATACACGTGTGCTATGTTATCCTTTCGTTTATAGGCCCCTGACTTTCAAGGAAATGTTTAAAGTCAATAACTGTAGACATTCTTAAAGAAAATAATTTTGTCGGACGACGTATTAATCATTCCATTCACCAGCACACTGACCGCTTCGGAGTGCAGTAGACGGTGTAGAACTGTTACCATACTAAGCTCCACCGCCGAGGTTGGTTCGTGCAGGGAAGTTCAGCCGGGTGCACTGAATCAGAACACTAAGAGTGGTAGACATACCGATCTGGCAAAAAGGAGCTATCGTGTTTTGACGTTCTCGTGACGACATTGTGAATGAAGATGGCGTATCAACGTGGACTGCCCACCGGGTGTGCAAGGAAAAGCTTACCACTCGCAGCCATGTAATCCGGCTTGATAACAGTGGTCATAAAGATTTTCTCAGACATCGAACGGATAATACAGCTGTCGAGCCTTGTCGATGGCTGTCGAGCCAAAACAAGACAGGAAATGCAATGTCCATCTAATGGGTTTCCGAGCGAGCTCTGAGAAGAAAACTGCATGCAACAGACCTTTTGTGTCAGATGCCGTGCAAAAGATCGCTGCTCAAAAAAATTGTACAAATGGCTCTCAGCACTATCAGACTAACATCTGAGGTCATCAGTCCCCTAGAATTTAGAACTACTTAAACCTAACTAACCTAAGGACATCACATACATCCATGCCCGAGGCAAGATTCGAACCTCCAACCATAGCAGTCGCGCGGTTCCGGACTGCAGCGCCTAGAACCACGTGGCCACCGCGGTCGGCGATCACTGCTCACACCAGCACATAAAGCTACAACTTTTCAAGGGGTCACACAATACTGAAGCTGGACGGGAGGTAAATGGAGACATGTAATGTCGTACGAAGTGCGGCGATTTTGCCACTTTGCAAGTGGGGCAAGGCATACAGTGCACCAACGGCCAAATGGTGTTCAACCCGTAGTTCGTGGAGCGTGTAGTTCATGCTGGAGGTGGTTCTGTGATAATTTAGGCGTGTTTCTCGTACCATTATTTAATCTCTCAGGCTACCGTGAATATGAGCCTGGATGTTTACTTCAATACTGTCGGTGGCCAGTTGTTGCCCTTTTTCCTACATGCAATTGATCGGTATGCTGTTGCTCTCCTGTCTTCTAAGATGACGAAAGCAGTCTTCACAGGGCTGTACGTAAACGTTCCTGGCTTCAAGAATGCAGGCACTCGATTGCACAACGTGTGGCCCCTCTAAATGATGGGATCTTAATCCCACGGAAAATGTTTTGGATTGTTTGGAATAACGGGTGAGACACACAATAAAAATTCCCAAAATTTGATGACTCTACGGGATGGTGATCATCAAGGAATGGGTTCAGATGGGAATAGCGTTCCTGAAGGATATTGTGGACTACGTTTCTCGCCGAACTGAAGTCTTTACCGTCTAAGAAGCGGAGTTACACGTAATTAGTCATGTCTCCTGGGGTGAATCACCTTTTGTCCGGTGTGTTTCCATACTGAAAAAGTGTTTAGCTAGTTCTGTAAGTGCAGAGAATTATTCTAGAGACAGAACTCAGAAGCTGTTCAGGATGAAAAGTCATGTACAGACAAGGAAGCAATTTCGGCTGTGCCCCATGGAAGTGTGATATCGGTAATGTTAATAAAATGCTGAGACGGCAGATACTATCGTCAGTATCAAACTTCCCTCAGATCTACTGTTATCCATGGCGAAGTTGTATAATGATAATGACAGAGCATACATGGAAAGAACTTGTGCAGTATAGTACAGAAGGGAATTGAAAGAAAGACGAATAGGAATGAAACCCAGCTCGCGCTATTCGTCCACGAGACTCAGAGGGCCATAGACACGGGTTCCCAGGTAGATGCCGTGTTTCTTGACTTCCGCGAGGCGTTTGATACAGTTCCCCATAGTCGTTTAATGAGCAAAGTAAGAGCATATGGACTATCAGGCCAGTTGTGTGATTGGATTGAAGAGTTCCTAGATAACAGAACGCAGCATGTCATTCTCAATGGAGAGAAGTCTTCCGAAGTAAGAGTAGTTTCAGGTGTGCCGCAGGGGAGTTTCGTAGGACCGTTGCTATTCATAATATACATAAATGACCTTGTGGATGACATCGGAAGTTCACTGAGGCTTTTTACGGATGATGCTGTGGTATATCGAGAGGTTGTAACAATGCAAAATTGTAATGAAATGCAGGAGGATCTGCAACGAATTGACACATGGTGCAGGGAATGGCAACAGAATCTCAATGTAGACAAGTGTAATGTACTGCGAATACATAGGAAGTAAGATCCTTTATCATTTAGCTACAATATAGCAGGTCAGCAACTGGAAGCAGTTAATTCCATACATTATCTGGGAGTAGGCATTAGAAGTGATTTAAAATGGAATGACCATATAAAATTAATAGTCAGAAAAGCAGATGCCAGACTAAGATTCTTTGGGAGAATCCTAAGGAAATGCAGTCCGAAAACAAAGGAAGTGGGTTACAGTACGCTTGTTCGCCCACTACTTGAATACTGCTCACCAGTGTGGGATCCGTAGCAGATAGGGTTAACAGAAGAGATAGAGAAGATCCAACGGAGAGCAGCGCGCTTCGTTACAGGATCATTTGGTAATCGCGAAAGCGTTACGGAGATGATAGATAAACTCCAGTGGAAGACTTTGCAAGAGAGACGCTCAGTAGCTCGGCACGGGCTTTTGTTGAAGTTTCGAGAACATACCTTCACCGAGGAGTCAAGCAGTATATTGTTCCCTCCTACGTATATCTCGCGAAGAGACCATGAGGATAAAATCAGAGAGATTAGAGCCCACACAGAGGCATACCGACAGTCTTTCTTTCCACGGACAACACGAGTGTGGAATAGAGGAGAGAACAGATAGAGGTACTCAAGGTACCCTCCGCCACACACCGTCAGGTGGTTTGCGGAGTATGGATGTAAATGTAGCTGTAGATGTAGGAATGACACTTTCATTCAATCACAATGATTACACTGAAGCCTTCGTGATTGGTGATGGTCCCCCAGACATAATAAAAGGCGGGATATAGTTTTTATAGGGTGTCTGATCACCACGGACGACAGCGCACGCTCTGCAACGTAATCCCATCAGGACCACAAGTTGGTAATGAATTCTTGTCGTTCCATTCGTTCAGAAGCGTCGTCGAAAACTGCATGGTCGTTCGTGCATGTCGATGTGCTGCAAGACGTCTCTCCAAAGAAATTCGTGCGTGCTACATGGGATTCAGATCGGAGGAACAGGGGCCTATTTCATTCGCTGAACGATTCTTGTTCCAAGAGCTTCTCCACCTGCACTGTGAGGTGCGGTCGTTCATTGTCATCCATAAAAATGAAACCAGGACTGAATACGCCTCTGAAAACGTGCACATGGCGAAGTACAGTTTCACAGTAACGTTGACCGGTGAGTGTTCTGTGTTCAATGATTTGGAGATCAGTACGTCCATGCAACATTATGCCTCCCCACACAACACGACCTGGAGCGCCAAAACGATACTGTTCGATAATGTTCCTGGGTGCATTACGTGCTCTAACCTCTCACCATATGGGCGTAACTTCCAAAATCATTGCTCAGACTGAATCTATCATCCGAGGAGAGCATATAGTCTAAATCCTCACTTGTCCAGTCCCTATGTTCTTGGAATCATCGCAAGCGGTGCCGCCGATGTGCTGTTGTCATGGGAACACAACGTACAGATCGTCGGACAAATAGGCCGTCCGTATGTAGTCGCCGTGCAGCTACGGACCGTGACATTGCGCGCCATGTAGTCTTGTTAACTGTGATTACAATTACATCACTATTTGGCGTGGGTCCCTTCTTAACTGTTGCGCTATCATCTGCTGTTGTAGTTGACCGTGGTCCGCCACTTACTTTTCTTCACGCAGCAGTACCAGTGGTTCAGAATGCAACTCACGTACGCGAAACAATGCTTGGAGCAATACCTAACTCCTCGGCTACACTCTTGACAGTCGTTTCTTTTTCCTGTTTCCCGATGATTCTTCCCCTCGAAATGCTTCGAGCCATGTTGTAATGGAGGCCACCACCACAATGCACCCTAAGTATTCGCTGATTGAAGCACGTTCTTTTACCGTCCTCTGAAGCTACTCGTGTTAGTGTGGGAGGGGGGGGGCTACAGTCCCGCTGACTACACGCCTATGACACCCAGCTTTCTGTGCGCGACTGAGAAGCCTCTTAGAAACATGCTCCCACACTCGTTTTTTCCCACCATGTAGTTAATGTTACTTTATCCGTCTCGTTCTTCAGTTTTGCAGAGCAGTGTAATAGTAAAAACTTAAAAATTCAGTACGTACGATTAATAAAGCACAATTAGTCACGTAACGCAGGCACATAGGAATGACACTGTATAATCATATTAAGCGGAACGCTCACTACAGCATAGATACAGGTATAAAAAATTAAAGGCCTAAATTTACAGGAACAATAGTGTCAGATTGCTGTGTATGTGTAACATAAGTACCTACAAAACGTGTATCGCATTTGACTGACTGAAGACATCGGTCGTATGCAAGGGACAGTATAAATGACCAGCTAGTTTGCCCTGCACAAGACTGCCACTAAAATGTCGATACATTACAATTCCCAGATATTCATGACAAAACGCCAAATGTATCGCGGAAACATGTTTCCTCAAGTAAGAGTAATTGTGGTGCTAAATGGTTTGAATGTTTCCCAGTCCGCTAAATATCGCTCCCGTATACACCGTGATGATCGAATTCGGCTAACAGTAGTTCGAACAGAAACAGTCATCCTGCACTCCAACGTTGACATTTCAGCAGATACGCGTAAGGAACTAAGCATGTATCACGAAACAGTTTTGAACCATTTAGATGGGGCTGAGCAGTAACAGCACATTTCATCATCTGACGGCGGATCGAAATTAATCTGTGAGAAATAGGTGAAGCAGAAAAAGGTTTTATAATTGTATTTAACAGCTCATTATGGGGGTCAAGCTATGCCCACATAGGACAATAATGTATGGAAAATGTGATCGTCCATGTAAGGTAAAGCGTGGTTGACATAAGCAAAGCGCGGACAATGCTGCTGTGTGTAGAGGACTTCTTTTGAAAAAGTATTTCACTGCATGAAGAACACACAACCTATGGTTTCGTTCTGTGTATTACGACCAAAACGCTTAAGATTGTGAGTGCCGTACAAAATGCTTTCTCAATCTGTATCGACGATCACAGATGTTGAGTCAACGATGTATCATAGCAACGTAATAAGTTTTCGCCTGTTCACCAGTGCAGAGAAACGAATGCTTAGTGTTCGTGTACGTTAAAGAGCTGTTGCTTTGCTGGGCTTTTAAACCGACGGGAAGTAGCACAGTGTGATCTTAAAGTAATGGAAATATCTGCACGTTGGAAAATAAAAGGTGAATGATGGAGAACTGTTATTTCTCGCGGAGTACAGTTATTGTTGGCACATGCAAGCGATGTAGGTGTGGAGACTGCGACGGTGCCGCGATCTGTCTGTGATCAAGGTAATTGCGAGGCGGCCTTGGCAGGTAGCTCCTGCTGCCCCTCAAGGTCAAACCTACGGCTCAAGTTTCTGCTTACACATTCAGGCCCACCAGCTATATTTCCAGCGTTACATAATACTCTCGCAAGACCATGGCAAAGAATTAAATATTCAGTGCCAGTGGTAAAGGCCGCGAATCCAGTGCGAATCTGACGAATTGATCGATTGCGTGCCAGACCCAGTAGTTTGCACTTAGGGTTCTGGACCAATGCACTATTCAAGCCTAAGATTTACAGCTTTGTTCCACCAAATACAGAGACGTCACGGTTTCAGGATCCTAACGCACAGCTAGTCACCACAGCATACTACTAGAAAAATCTGGTTTTGAACGACGCGTTTACACGAGGGTGGAGAAGAGCTGATACGTATTCACACTTTATGCGGGATGTTAAAAGGTTTTCCGTATTTCGAGAGGTGGAAGTGTGGACCAAAACAAATCAAACATAACCAGAAAACATGGGCCCTATCGCATGCAGTAAGAGCTATAGTAGTGGGAATCAGTGTTAAAGGCATGCTTATTTGTAGGAAAATTAAGTCGTTGTTTCGAATAGTGTAATATGAGATCCAGTTTACGAACATGCGTAGTCAAACGGTATTCCATGTTATGTCAGTAGTGCAGTATACAGGGTGTTACAAAGAGGTACGGCCAAACTTTCAGGAAACATTCCTCACACACAAAGAAAGAAAAGATGTTATGTGGACATGTGTCCGGAAACGCTTAATTTCCATATTAGAGCTCATTTTAGTTTCGTCGGTATGTACTGTACTTCCTCGATTCACCGCCAGTTGGCCCAATTGAAGGAAGGTAATGTTCACTTCGGTGCTTGTGTTGACATGAGACTCATTGCTCTACAGTACTAGCATCAAGCACATCAGTACGTAGCATCAACAGGTTAGTGTTCATCACGAACGTGGTTTTGCAGTCAGTGCAATGTTTACAAATGCGGAGTTGGCAGATGCGCATTTGATGTATGGATTAGCACGGGGCAATAGCCGTGGCGCGGTACGTTTGTATCGAGAAAGATTTCCAGAACGAAGGTGTCCCGACAGGAAGACGTTCGAAGCAATTGATCGGCGTCTTAGGGAGCACGGAACATTCCAGCCTATGACTCGTGACTGGGGAAGACCTAGAACGACGAGGACACCTGCAATGGACGAGGCAATTCTTCGTGCAGTTGACGATAACCCTAATGTCAGCGTCAGAGAAGTTGCTGCTGTACAAGGTAACGTTGACCACGTCACTGTATGGAGAGTGCTACGGGAGAACCAGTTGTTTCCGTACCATGTACAGCGTGTTCAGGCATTATCAGCAGCTGATTGGCCTCCACGGGTACACTTCTGGACGGCTGTGATACAATACGCAATTCTCCTGGGCTGCATCAGCGCATCAGGGATTCCATGCGACGGAGGGTGGATGCATGTATCCTCGCTAACGGAGGACATTTTGAACATTTCCTGTAACAAAGTGTTTGAAGTCACGCTGGTGCGTTCTGTTGCTGTGTGTTTCCATTCCCTGATTAATGTGATTTGGAGAGAAGTAATAAAATGAGCTCTAACATGGAAAGTAAGCGTTTCCGGACACATGTCCACATAACATATTTTCTTTCTATGTGTGTGAGGAATGTTTCCAGAAAGTTTGGCCGTACCTTTTTGTAACACTCTGTATAAAGACAAACGATTCAGGTGACAGAGGGTGGAACTCGGTATAAAGGGCAGTTCGCTCTGTGCGGCGTCAGTATGTGTATACGTGCCTTCACTGCAGAAAGGAAACGCACCCCATTAGTGGCAGTGCGTGTTGTGTACATAAATCACGATTCTGATAATGCCACGCAGAAAACAGTTATCATATGATAAGTAAAAATCACTGTATCAAGAAGAAATTTGATCGTCAAATCGCCAAGAAGTTAACCCTTGAAATACTGGGTCACCTGAGGCAAAGAAGGGCCACCAACAGTTATTCTTCTCAATTTGTTATTGGTTTACAGTCGCCGGTAACTGCCACACGCGTACGACGGAATTGGTCACATGACAGACATCTCGCATTCAACAAACTACTGTAGTAACCTGTTGTAACACCCAAATATAAACTGACCAGATTGGAGTTTACTGAAAAACATATGCCATAGACTTCGGAATGGGATAAAGTGATCTTCAGTGATGGGAATGAGTTAAATTTAGAGGGGACAGACGGATTTCAGTATTATTGGCATTATCAGAGAACAGAGCAGCAGGTAAGAAAAGCTGAAATTTTGGTGGTGGAAGTGATTATTTAAACATCCTTCTGCGCCAAGCATAAATCACTCATTGCTTGTCTGAACACTAGAATTAAATGTAACATGTACCCTGAGATACGAAAGGCAGAATAGATTAGGATGTATGAGGAGGACCTAGAGGACGAAAGTCTAATGCTTCAGCAAGATAATGCATCGGCGCATGTTTCTGCTACGACAAAAAAAGTTGTTTTAAGATAAAGATGTCGATGTCTTGCCCTGTTCTGCTCGTAGGCTGGATTTGAACCCAATGGAAAACCTTCGAGGAATACTGGCAAGGCAGGTTTATTGCAATGGAAGGCAATTCGACGTCGTATGTTCACTGAAATAGCGATACGAGAAGAGTGGGTGACAATTCCACTGCAAGAACTAAAAATCCTAACAAAATCAGTGCTGAAGAGAATTGTTGAGGTAATAAGGAAGAAGGGAGGTTGGACAAAGTACCAACAATACAGTAACACAGCAAGACACTGAGTGCCTTTATACCAATTTCCATCAAGGAAATGCAACTAATTATTTTGTTACTCGTGTTAAGTATGATACAACGTAATGCAGCCATAATTGCTTATGTCTGATCTGTATCTACTACTTTCATAACAAATTCGTTACATGTATGCTTTAGACATTGTACTACTACTTTCGTAGGAACCCTGCCTTCATACTAATTTCCACTACCGTATGGGCACTCGTTCGTGTTCGCTACTGTGCAACACCATGAGCACTACCGAACAACGAAAAACAACCCCATACGGTACCACAACTTCACTGCTGGCACTGCGGGTGACGTCCTCATAGCATTCGCTAAACCCACTCTCTTTCATTGGGTTGTGACAGCGTATAGCATGATTCATTATTCCAAATCACTCATTTTCAAGCATTCACTGTCCAGAGGCGCAGCTCTGTACGCCATCTCAAGCGTTGCTTAATCGCTTGACTTAAGAAATTTCTGGCTTATCAGGAGTTGCCGACCACTGCACCTCACTCTTTTGGACTCCTTACGCTCAGTCATTCTGCAAGCAGGAGTGCAGCTAGTGCTTTGAAATCGCCAATTGATCCCTTTCGCTGACGACATGAGATTTTTACAACCACCCTCTGAATGTTCGACGGTCCCTGTCCGTCCCTACAGGTGGTCTGCTTTGATCCTCGTTTAGCTGTGGTTGTTCCTTCGCATTTCCATTTCACCATCAGATTACCGACAGTCGACCTGGGAAGGTTTAGAAGTGTTGAATAATGTCCTTGATGGTTCTTCTTCAGGTGACATCCAATGACTCGTTCACGATCAAAGTCACTGAGCTCTAATAACCGGCCCATTCTGCTGTTACTGATTCTCTGACAAAACAACATTCCCCGCCCTCTTTTATACTTGCGGGTCCGCCTCCCGTTACATCAAGTGATCAGTTCTGCATTACATAAGGACGTCTGTATATTTTCGATTCAATAGTGTACCTGGAATTCACTAGTGATAACTTTCTGTTAGACGGTATTATTTGTTTAGTAGCAGGTGCGTCTATAATATGTTTCGTTAACAGTGTCTCGAAAGGAGGATATAAGATGAACATAAACAAAAGCAGAACTAGGATAATGGAATGTAGTCTAATTAAATCAGGTGATGCTGAGGGAATTAGATTAGGAGATGAGACACTTAAAGTAGTAAAGGAGTTTTGCTATTTGGGGAGCAAAATTACTGATGATGGTCGAAGTAGAGAGGATATCAAATGTAGACTGGCAATGGCAAGGGAAGCGTTTCTGAAGAAGAGAAATTTGTTGGCATCGAGTATAGATTTGTCAGTAAGTCGTTTCTGAAAGTATTTGTATGGAGTGTAGCCATGTATGGAAATGAAACATGGACAATAAATAATTTAGACAAGAACAGAATAGAAGCTTTCAAAATGTGGTGCTACAGAAGCATGCTGAAGATTAGATGGGTAGATCACATAACTAATGAGGAGGTACTGAATAGGATTGGGGAGAAGAGAAGTTTGTGGCACAACTTGACTAGAAGAAGGGATCAGTTGGTAGGACATGTTCTGAGGCATCAAGGGATCACCAATTTAGTATTGGAGGGCAGCGTGGAGGGTAAAAATCGTAGAGGGAGACCAAGAGATGAATACACTAAGCAGATGCAGAAGGATGTAGGTTGCAGTAGGTACTGGGAGATGAAGAGGCTTGCACAGGATAGAGTAGCATGGAGAGCTGCATCAAACCAGTCTCAGGACTGAAGACCACAACACCAACAACCTCCAAACATAAATTGTACACTAATGTAGCATTTAACACGTGAATGACCTTGGTGAATAGGATAACACATTTTTATTAAATTTTTATCTCGTCGTAGCCATTTGAGCTAGGGTGCACACTTCACCTGTATAATGTTTGAGTTGGTGGGTAAGATAGCAGTTCGGCAGTGGGAAGTACAGGAAATGATGTTCAAATTCGTATAACACAATGTAGGGCTAAAACAGCGCAGCTGTTCTGCAAGCGGAGCGAGATGGGTGGTTGGTGCACGCCTGGGCGTCCTGCCGCAGATGAAACCTGAAGCCGCCGCCAGCGGCCTCGAATCCAGTAGGAGTAGGGCAACCGCCACTGGAGCGCGTTGCGAAACCTTCCAATACACTGCCGGCCCAGCGTCCGCGCACGAGACGCCGCCCTGGCCGTTCATTTCATCTACGTACGTATTAAGTTCTTTCCCACTTGCTTAGAACACGTTTTATTATTTGCGTATTATTTACGTTTTTACACTTCGTAAAATGTGTGTAATCACGCTGAAAACATGAGAGAATCTCTTCCAAATCATGTGAACGTAACATACCTTTCTACCGAAAACTTGCAGCCAGTTACGTCCTTTAGTAGACTTTCCTCCTACCGAACTGATACGCGTAGTAGTACCACGTTGGACTCGCATTCGGGAGGACGGTGGATCAAATCAGTGTCGTCGTGCAGAATTGAACATAATTTATTTACTGGTTTTTACATACACACTGCCACAGTAGTTAAAAATATATAACATACAGTGATTAGTTGAAAGACTATGACCAGCTGCTTCATAACATCTAAGTGAGTACTGCGCAGTTATCAGTTTGGCGTTTGGCACATGGTTCATAGAATCACATTCGGACTGTTTATCGACCGTTCCACTCTAGAATACGACGTGGACAAAACCCCCACACAAATCTTTCCGGGCTATCTCTGATTTCTCTTCTTTGATTACGATGGTCATTTTTCCCTATGCAGATAGGAGTCAACAAAATATTTTCGCATTCGGAACAGAAAGTTGGTCATTGAAATTTCGTGAAAAGATCTCACTTTAAGGAAAAATGCCTTTTAGCGATTACTACCCCAACTCTCGTATCATAGCCAGGACGTTCCTCCACTATTTCGTGATAACAAAAAGTTTTATCCATCGAACTTCTCAGATGCCCTCCGTAAATCCCATCTGTTAATGAATGCACACAACGCTTCAATACTCCGGAAGAGGACGGACAATCGTAGTGTGGGTAGTCTCTTTAGTACAATTGTTGTATCTCCTAAACGTTCTGTTAATAGAATGTAGTTCTTGTTTCGTCTTCTCCACATTATTTTCTATGTTATGGTTCTAGTCTAAGTTGAATCTACAACCTTCAAATTTGCGTAATCGAAATTTAACGGATTTTTTAGTACTCATCTGGAGGACGTCTTATTTCCTGTTTAGGGTGAAACGCCACTTTTCGCACCACATTCACATCTATTTTCTGTAATTTCACCTTGTATAAATTGAAGAATGGGATTGCGGCTGGCCATTGACTTGCAGGAAACAGATATCCAACAGCCATAAATTTATGGAATAATTTTATTACGCTACCAGTTTCGGTGCCCCAGTGACAGTCTTCAGACCCGCGTATGCGAAAAGAGATAAGCCATCCAGTTGTTAGTGCTTACTAAAGGAACCACTATATCAAACTGATTTCCGTACAGATCTTCGCAATAGACGTACACACATCACAACTATAACGTCTATTGTGAAGATATCTACGGAAACAAGTTTGACATAGTGATTCCTTTAGTAAGCACTAACGACTGGATGGCTTATCTTGTTTCGTGTAAGGGGGTCTGAAGGTAGTGCCACTGGAGCACCGACACTGCTATCGTAATAAAATAATTCCATAAATTTACGGCTGTTGGATATGTTTGAGCAAGATGTGAATGTCTTGAATAAATCATTTCTAAACTGATTTTGGTCTTCCGGTCTCTTCACTAGACGTCAAACGACAGTATCAGCCGCGAGGTCTTGGGAGTCCTGTCAGGGATCGCGCGGCTATCCCCGTCGGAGGTTAGAGTCCTTCGGGCATGGGTGTGTGTGCTGTTCTTAGCGAAAGTTAAAGTTAGATTAAGTATTAGCGTGTAAGCCTAGGGACAGATGACCTCAGCAGTTTTTCAAACGATAGCATCATCTAAAAATTTCTAAAAGGGCGGCTCAAATGGTCTCCTAAATAAAACGAAATTTTCACTCTGCAGCCGAGTGTGCGCTGATATGAAACTTCCTGGCAGATTAAAACTGTGTGCCGGACCGAGACACGAACACGGGACCTTCGCCTTTCGCGGACAAGTGCTCTACCGACTGAGTCACCCAGGCACGACTCACGATCCTTCCTCACAGCTTCGCTCTCCTTCATAGTTTATATAGTTTTTTTTTTAATTTGTCATTCGGAATTTACTCAGCCAGCCCCAGAATTTCAGCCAGCTAATCACAGGAAGTGTCATATTACAATTGGCTTTGACAATTCATGGGGGTAGACATTAAGTCGTACATTAGTACGATGTAACATAAGACATAAAAGATGATTTACAACCACAGTATACGAAAACGAGTGGATAAAAAGACGAAAATGGAACACATGATATTTACTGATAGTATACTATGAAGACCCTGCTATTAACAAAATAAAAAATGTTGAATCGTCGTTCGTAAACACTTCAGATATTCTCAGTTCAGTCCACATTAATGACTGCATATCAAAATTACGTAACGATAAAGTAGGACAATTGTTTCAAAAGTTGCGGATAGAGAACGGAAGATTTGTGCAGGTCTGTAAGTAACATAAAGACAGAATAAGAGAACAGTTTACCATAATCAGCTATTTTACAGCCACACGTGTGTTTATATACCGGGTGGTTATAATTAAACTTGCCCTATTTAACACGTTATAACACGGAAACTTAATTATGGTACGAGTGCCAAACTTGGTAGCATTAATGTCAAGGCGGGTATGACATGCTGACGAAGCGTATCACAGTAACGCTGGGCAGTCACACTGCACGTCTTTGATCCTTGAGCGCCAACCTGTTCAAAAAAAAGAATATGCCACTGATGAACGTAGCCGCGAAGCCACACCATGCGGTAACACGTTCACCATACAGAGGAACTTCATTCACAGTGACTGGAGATGAAGATCCCCACTCTCGGCAATTGTGTGTGTTCACCTCACTCGTCAGAGAAAAATGAGCTTTGTCTATCCTAGGATGGTCCAGGGCCAGCCCTGGTCAACTTCAATCCTTGCGAAAAAGTGGAGAGCGAAGTCAACACGTCGTTGGGCGTCCTGTGCTGCAAGCTACTGTATGATATGGATCTGGTACGGATACCATTTCAGAATACTTCGATGCACCTTCCGTACAGTGGGACTACGGGATGTTCAACTGTTGTGACACAGCACGCGCACTGCCTGACAATCGGGAACTGCGCGCAGCGTTGTCTGCCATAGCAACAGCGATTTCATCAACCACATGTGGCGCAAACGGTCGTTGGCCTCTTCCCAGAGCGACGCCCAGTTCTCAGTTGATTCGAACTTCATTATGCTCCGCACAGAAGGCGGAGAAAGAGGAACCTTCGGTAATCTTTTCAGCCGGCGATATTCTCGAAGTGCAGCTGCAGCATGACTGTTTTGATAATACAGCTTCGCGAATAATGCCCTGCTCTTTTTGTCCAAGCTCTTGTTGACTCGTCAACAAGCGCACTACGACTGGTCAGGTGTGTGTGACTGTGCATCACGACGATTGATCGCGGCACCTGGTTGAACCATAGTTGAAACTGGACAGTGGCACTGTGACGCATGGAAGTCATGCACCCCTTACTCTGGACATTAATGCTACCAAGTTTGATACTAGTATGGTAATTAGTTTCCGTGTTATAACGTGTTAAATATGGAAAGGTTAATTATAACCATCCGGTATTTTACGAATAGCAGTTGGCCTATAACACTCCCTTTGGAACTCTATATATAACTTCAATTCCGCCACGTTTTCCGTCAATTACTAGTTTTGGTTCACCTTTGGAAGCCGGCCGCGGTGGCCGAGCGGTCCTAGGCACTTCAGTCACGAACCGCGTGACTGCTACGGTCGCAGGTTCGAATGATGCCTCGGGCATGAACGTGTGTGACGGCCTTAGGTTAGTTAGATTTAAGTAGTTCTAAGTTCTGGGGGCTGATGACATCAGATGTTAAGCCCATAGTGCTCAGAGCCATTTGAACCATTTCAACCTTTGGAAAGCAGCACTGCAGCGATTCTGCGTGGCACGGATTGGACACAAGTCCTCGGTTTGTTCTGGAAGTGTGTGGTACCAGATAACTACTACAGACCACGCAGTTCCCTTAAATTATGGGCCGTCGGTTTGTGGGCGTAGAGCTGGCGCTACGTAGCATCCTAGGTGTAGTCCACCAGGTTCATAGCAGGTGAATTTGGTGGCCAAGAAATCAACATGGGTTCACTATCATGCTCGTCAATCCGCTGTAGCACGATTCTGACCCTGACATAGTTATCCTGCTGAAAGATACTGTCGCCGTGGAAGGATGCAGGTGCTCCGTAGTAATGTTTATGTAGTCCATAGCTGTTACTGAGTCTTCAGTTGCTACCACCGTTCATCCTATGGAAGCCCAGGTGAATGTCCCCCATAGCACATTACTGTCCCCACCAGTCTACGTCTGTGGCGCGGAGCATATTTCGGGCAGCCTGAATGATCGAGTATGCGGACTCGACCATCTACCTGGTGTAACAAAAAACGTGATGTATCCGGTGTGAGGGTGGATACTTGAGGTACCTTCGTGAATTCCCCCCTTTTCATGTTCTTGCCGCGAATGATGCACGATAAGAACGACAGTTTGCAAGCTCTCGTATGAGGTCCAATTTTACCTTCATTGTTCTGTCGCGAGATATACGTAACAGAAAGCAAGATGAACGTAAACTCTCGGAAATACATCACTAAAATTATCCGTGATGCACAACGCCACTGTTGTAGTGCATGCCACTGCAGTTTAAAGAGCAGCGCCGTAACGCTCTCGTGCTTGCTGAAGGAACGCGTTTCACTATCAAAGTTAAACATGCACTACCCACATGCAAAATTCGACAAATGACACCGAGTGAAGTGTCGACGTTACGCTACTGGGAAACGTATTCGGAATGATGTGGTATCTTATCGGTATACTATCACAGAGGTTTTAATTTTTCGCAGTTTCCTTAAATCACTTCACCAACGGCCTTGCCGCAGTGGTAACACCGGTTCCCGTCATATCACCAAAGTTAAGCACTGTCGGGCTGGGCTAGCACTTGGATGGGTGACCATCCGGTCTGCCGCGCGCTGTTGGCAGTTGGGGTGCACTCAGCCCTTGTGAGGCAAACTGAGGAGCTACTTGTTTGAGAAGTAGCTGCTCCGGTCTCGGAAACTCACTCACGGCCGGGAGAGCGGTGTACTGAGCACATGCCCCTCCATATCCGCTGAGGATGACACGGCGTGTGGGCTGAGGATGACACGGCGGCCGGTCGGTGCCATTGGGCCTTCATGGCCTGTCCGGGAGTAGTTTAGTTTAAATCACTCCGGGAGAAAAAATGGTTTCTTAAATAAGAAAAACCATGGAATTCTGTCCCCATCTCCATTCTTATCCAATCAAAGCTTGTACACGCACTCGAACTTTACGTCCACGGAGAGAGTGCTTGATCTTTCTCCTTTCGTAACATGAAGAGCTTACAGCAGGATGGTGAGCATGACCTATGTTTTGATTAACTGCATTCCTGTAGTTATCGTGAAGTTTCCATCAGATCCAAATTCACATTGACTAATTTTGGTCAGTTTTCATCTTCCGTTTATACCTAGTAGCCACATCTATTTCTCCGGGTCACTTCTAACACTTCACTCAAGGGAATGATTAACGAAGTTCGTATCGACATATAACGGGAACGAACGGTACAACGTGTAGCTGAATATGTGTAGACGGACGCTTGATACGAACCGTTTTCCTTGGTTTTCAATTCAGACGTAAGCGGTGAGTAGAGCTTCTCGTTTTCCAGCTGGACTAGAGATTATTCGTCGCACTAAATTTCCACTGCACAGTCGTCACCGAGAAAGATGGCGCAGTGTTTGGCACGTATTCGACAGAAGTGTTCACTTATCCAAGTAAGTCTTCTATTGCCCTCTTAAATCAGTTAACGTGAATCGCAGGACGTTTGCTTTTTAAAGTTTACAAGCAATTTCCTATCCATCCTCCTCCGTTGGGAATTAAGGATCCGTCTCAAGCGACGTAGCAGACGACAGTACGTAAAATCCTGAGCTTCCTTTTTTCTCTTATAGCGGTACTTACGTAGCCGCCGCATCCAGACGAGGCGCAAAACTCTGTAGCCGAAGTCGCACTTGGCTCCCATCCACGACGACGCCCCTCGGCCACGCCCATGCATCTGGTTGCTTTTTTTCTGATCAGTAGTGGGCGCGAAGGCACCAATGAGGAGCAGTAATTTGTAGAAGTGACAATTTCTCGAACTTACATCCAATTGGTGTTAAAGTAAATACTTTTATCATTGGTCAACAGGAATAAGAGGCAAAAGCAATTTCCTCTTAAATATATCTACCACTGTGCAGTGCCGGCAGATTGCGTAATCACATTTACTTAGTTCCTAAGGTTTCTTTTTCCGAAGCCTCACTGCAAACGTTGATACGCACTGCATCGCTGTTTCTCTGATAACGCGAGCTATTGATTTCCGTTAGTAAATATACAATTCCTTTACATTACCCGTAATTGCTTCAGTAGCTCTGCATAATAAGCGGGGGCGCGTTAATCAAACAGCAAAATGGTAGCACCCATAACATTCTGTCGCAATAAAAAACTTTGTTCTGATGCCCAAAAACTGGTTATGGGAAAATTAGGTACGGACACACTGTCTGATGATAAATAGAATTCTGAAGGGGGGGGAGGGGGGGGGGAGAGAGAGAGAGAGAGAGAGAGAGAGAGAGAGAGAGAGAGAGAGAGAGAGAGAATAGGAAGCAGGACGCTGTAAATGAAATTCGTGAAGATGCAACGATACTGAAATATTAGCGAAAACCGATCAGAAACGCCAAACCTGCATTTTAATAAATATGTTGTAAAGAACCAAAACTGAATCCATACCAAGATTCAAATCCGTGTTTCTTGCTTTTCGCGGACTCGCCTTAACAATTTACTAGTTCTTGTCTCTGTACAAGGAAGTCAATTTTAATACAACTCCACTTTATGAGTAACTGTTTAAACCAGGTATGGGATTCTTCGGTGACCCACGGGCCTGATTCAAGTGATTACTGACTCAATTTCGCGGGCTGCCTCGTCATTTTGCGCGTAAACTCAAAACGGTAGCGTTGGTGACGATAATGAATATGGAGTAACGCAGTCCTATGAATGGTACCCGTTTTACGACACATCAGGCCAGTAAATTGTCTCAAAACACTTGTTTTCTGAACTACGTTCATTTTACGTTTATCCCCATTTTCAAATATTTACGTTTATTTACACGTCGTGAACATCGCTTCTACACTTAAGACGACTCAACAATAGTCCCTCAAAGTTCCGTTGCAAAATTCTGCAACGTCGTCAGTAAAAAAAAAACAATGTTTACGAGACACAAATAAATGTAAACATTTGAAGATGGGTTGCCAGAAATTTTTAAATATCTTGAAATATCATGTAAAATGACGACTTACACGTCTGAAAGCAAACACTCCGCAAACAATCGTCGGAAGGGTCCAGATCTGAGGGCATTCCCTGGGTGATAGCGTCATTTTGGATGGCACAATGGATAAACAAAAGTACACATCTATCTTTGGGGACCATGTCCACCCCTACATGCAGTTTTTCTCCTCGGCACAATGGTATCTACCAGCAGGACAATGCAATGTGTTACACAGTCGGTGTATGTGCGTCGTTCGAAGAGCACCAGTGTGAGTTTACTGAACTCCCATGGCTGCCAAACTCCTCGGATTTAAACTGAATCGAGAATCTGAGAGACCACCACGATCAGGTTGTTAGCGCCATGGATCCCCAACCGAGAAATTTAGCGCAAGTGGCCGTAGGACTGGAGCTAGCGTGACATCACATACCTATCGGTACCTTCCACAACGTCATTGACTATCTTCCTGCACATTTCGCAGCGGTCCACGCTGAAACAGATGGTTATTCAGGCTTTTGAGAGGGAGGCACGGAAGTGTGTGTGGATAGTGTAGGTCTCAGTAACATGGCTACCAAAATGCATACCTTAAGACCTTGGAGCACTTCATTAGAAGAGAAAGGTTTCACAGTAGTGAAGATGAAGTGCTCATAGCTCTTAAGGTTCGCGTTTGAGCAAATGTTCACTGAGAATTATTTGCTTGTATAACTGTGTACTTCAAACTCTATGCGTTTACGCCATTAAGATACACCCTGCGTACGTTGCAAACAGTAACTGCCTCCATTACACTCCCTTCGGGTACTTCTGAAGTTACCTTCACATCTTTCGCTTTTGTTCCATTAAGATCTAATTGTTGTGTTCCATGTGCAAGACACAAATTTGGTCCGATGCTGTGTGAATTCTTAAGGTTTTCCACCAAACGACGGTGTCGAACTTGTGTGAGACGTCTTAAGGTTTTCCACCAAACGACGGTGTCGAACTTGTGTGAGACGTCTTCCTGTACTCAGGAAACACGAAAACTGGTGTCACCGCCAGACACCACACTTGCTAGGTGGTAGCCTTTAAATCGGCCGCGGTCCGATAGTATACGTCGGACCCGCGTGTCGCCACTATCAGTGATTGCAGACTTAGCGCCGCCACACGGCAGGTCTAGTCTAGACTCCCTAGCACTCGCCCCAGTTGTAGAGCCGACTTTGCTAGCGATGGTTCACTGCCTACATACGCTCTCATTTGCAGAGACGACAGTTTAGCATAGCCTTCAGCTACGTCATTTGCTACGACCTAGCAAGGCGCCATATTCAGTTACTACGAATGTATTCTTAACAGATAATATTGTGAACCATGTACCGTCAAGAGCGACGTTCATCATTAACGGATTAAAGTTAAGTATCACACTAATTATGTCCGTTTTCTGAATTCTAATTCCTTGTCATGTTCCAGACCTCACGTCAGTATAGTTCTTCCCTCCTCAAGCCAGCATGCGTGAGCTAAAACGCGTGCATTTCCGCCTCCTCTAGTAACACGGTGTTGGCTCTTCTGCCAACACAACAAAAACAACCTAGGCGGAGATGTGTGTGGTGCTCTCCATGTCATGGACGAATACGGCGAGTTGACTTTCACAAAATATGTTTCCAGAATACGCGTTAATGATTTACAGTCTCCAAAAAGTCATGATACGTGAGCACAGAACATGTTCCACAATTTTGGAACAGAACTACGTCAGCTATGTAAACGTAAAACTCTGTGCGTCTGTCCTACGACTCCTATCGCAGTCGGGAATGATCTCTGCTTCTTTCCAGTCGGCAGGTATCCTTCCAGCGACAAACTATCAAAGACTGCTAGAAGAGAGCATATTTGCACCCGACGAGAAGGTGCTCGTGAAACGGCATGCACTGCAACTGCGATGGGGCAACAAACTGCATTTTTGAGCGGTGCGGTGCGGCGTGGCTGTGGTGGGTGGAGCGGGCGCGGCCAGGAAGCGCAGGCCCACACACCAGTAAACACAGCGACGCCCGCAGGAAGCGCCACGCACAGCCAGCTGTGCCAGATGCGCCGCCTGCGTTTAGTGGAGCTTGCGGAACGGGAGTCCGCCGTGTCACCTACAACGTGGCCCAATCCCGAGTGATACTAGAACCTTCAGCGAGTGTGGAAGCTGATTACTCGCCAGAATACAATTTGGCGTAGAAAATCAACAAACGGAGGAGTCTTCACTAGTGTGCCCATAGTGTCTGTAGTTGCTACAATTTTTGAGGGTGTTTTTGTTCTGTCGTTGCAACTATCAAAATGCATAATTTTTTTTCCACACCAGACGCGTTTCGCTTTCTGGAGGTAAACCATTCTAAGATCATTATGTTTACAATTGTTATTGAATCTGGTGGTTTAAACGGTTTTATGAAATTACATGAAAAAGAACAGCCTTTCGCATCCTTCATGTCCTCCCACTCCTCACCCCCCCCCCCCCCCCCCCCAAAACAAACTCATATTTTCGTTTCACTTCTTCCTCTTTTTCCTTCTCCTCTCTCACTCCATCACACTGCTATACACATCCGTCCACTCATCATGGTTACTCCCTCCCCTACACCGAACAAAATTTCCTCAATCACTATTCCTTCCCTACTCCTACACAATATATGCTACTGGCCATTAAAATTGCTACACCAAAAAGAAATGCAGATGATAAACGGATATTCATTGGACAAATATATTATACTAGAACTGACATGTGATTACATTTTCACGCAATTTGGGTGCATAGATCCTGAGAAATCAGTACCCAGAACAACCACCTCTCGCCGTAATAAAAGCCTTCACACGCCTGGGCATTGAGTCAGAGCGAGCTTGGATGGCGTGTACTTGTACAGCTGCCCATGCAGCTTCAATGCGATACCACAGTTCATCAAGAGTAGTTACTGGCGTATTGTGACGAGCCAGTTGCTCGCCCACCATTGACCAGACGTTTTCAATTGAAGAGAGATCTGGAGAATGTGCTGGCCAGGGCAGCAGTCGAACATATTCCGTAAACAGAAAGGCCCGTACAGGACCTGCAACATGCGGTCGTGCATTATCCTGCTGAAATGTAGGGTTTCGCACGGATCGAATGAAGGGTAGAGCCACGGGTCGTAACACATCTGAAATGCAACGTCCACTGCCGTCAATGCGAACAAGATGTGACAGAGACGTGTAACCAATGGCACCCCATACCATCACGCCGGGTGATACGCCAGTATGGCGATGACGAATACACGCTTCCAATGTGCGTTCACCGCGATGTCGCCAAACACGGATGCGACCATCATGATGCTGTAAACAGAACCTGGATTCATCCGAAAAAATGACGTTTTGCCATTCGTGCACCCAGGTTCGTCGTTGAGTACACCATCGCAGGCGCTCCTGTCTGTGACGCAGCGTCAAGGGTAACCGCAGCCATGGTGTCGAAGCTGATCGTCCATGCTGCTGCAAACGTCGTCGAACCGTTCGTGCAGATGGTTGTTGTCTTACAAACGTCCCCATCTGTTGACTTAAGGATCGAAACGTGGCTGCACGTTTCGTTACAGCCATGCGGATAAGATGCCTGTCATCTCGACTGCTAGTGATACGAGGCCGTTGGGATCCAGCACGGCGTTCCGTATTACCCTCCTGAACCCACCGATTCCATATTCTGCTAAAAGTCATTGGAACTCGACCAAAGCGAGCAGCAATGTCACGATACGATAAACCGCAATCGCGATAGGCTACAATCCGACCTTTATGAAAGCCGGGAACCTGATGGTACGCATTTCTCCTCCTTACACGAGGCATCACAACAACGTTTCACCGGGCAACGCCGGTCAACTGCTGTTTGTGTATGAGAAATCGGTTGGAAACTTTCCTCATGTCAGCACGTTGTAGGTGTCCCCACCGGCGCCAACCTTGTGTGAATGCTCTGAAAAGCTAATCATTTGCATATCGCAGCATCATCTTCCTGTCGGTTAAATTTCGCGTCTGTAGCACGTCACCTTCGTGGTGTAGCAATTTTAATTGCCAGCAGTGTATAAATACACAAACATAATTAAATAGAATTATACACGTAAATAATAATAATAATAATAATAATAATAATAATAATAATAATAATAATAATAATAATAATGAAAGATTCACATTAAGCAGAAAGGAGGGAGGAAGGGGATTTATCGACATAAAAAACCTATATTATAGACAGGTAGACAATTTAAGAAAATTCTTTATAGAACGAGCAGAAACTAGCAAAATACACAAAGCAATCACTCATATAAATACATCGGCTACACCACTGCAATTTCATAACCACTTCTACAACCCTTTAGATCACATAACATCAACAGATACGAAAAAAGTAAATTGGAAAAAGAAAACACTACATGGCAAGCACCCGTATCATCTAACACAGCCACACATCGATCAAGACGCATCCAACACATGGCTAAGAAAAGGCAATATATACAGTGAGACGGAAGGATTCATGATTGCAATACAGGATCAAACAATAAACACCAGATATTACAGCAAGCATATTATTAAAGATCCCAATACCACAACAGATAAATGCAGACTTTGTAAACAACAAATAGAAACAGTAGATCACATCACAAGTGGATGTACAATACTAGCAAATACAGAATACCCCAGAAGACAAGACAATGTAGCAAAAATAATACATCAACAGCTTGCATTACAACATAAACTTATAAAACAACGTGTTCCCACATACAAGTATGCACCACAAAATGTACTGGAGAACGATGAATACAAATTATACTGGAACAGAACCATTATAACAGATAAAACACCACCACATAACAAACCTGACATCATACTCACCAATAAAAAGAAGAAATTAACACAGCTAATCCAAATATCCATACCCAATACAACAAATATACAAAAGAAAACAGGAAACTGGCTGAGGAAGTCAGGGACATGTGGCATCAGGATAAAGTTGACATTATACCAATTATACTATCAACTACAGGAGTCATACCACACAATATCCACCAGTACATCAATGCAAATACAGCTACATCCAAACTTATATATACAACTACAGAAATCTGTAATTATTGACACTTGTTCCATTACCCGAATGTTCCTAAATGCAATGTAACATATACCGTACAGTTAAAAGGAAGTCACCCTTGTCAAGGTCCGCGTCACCTTCCATTTTTAACCAGACATAACGTCTGAGACAAGAAAGAAATAATAATAACTTTTTAGTCAAAGACAAAGTAATGGAAAGATTGTTGGCAACACTACAAAACACCAACCGCAACACACACTTAGAAGTACAAAAACAAACAGAATACACTGGTGTGCATAAGTGTGTTGTGAAAAAACATAAGAAATGCATAGTGCTGCAGAACAATTAAAAATTAGACCAGAATTATCAGTGTTTAAAGCAGAAAAACTACTATGTGCTGGCAGACGGCATTTCCCGATGTAAGGGAGAAATCAAGCGATAATCACCTTAAGTACAAATCATCGTATTAATGAACTGTTTCTCGATCTAAAAGCAAATCAAAATGTAAATAACTTAATGACAGTCCACTGATGATGCTTTACCTCAATAAGCGAAACGCGTCTGGTGAAAAAATCACTCATTTTTGTAGTTGCAACGGCAGAACAAAATACCCTCAAAAACTGAGAAGTGATTTAGCGATTTGCATTCAGACCGCACTTTCGGCAGAAAATAGGCTGTCTGATGAGACATTCTAAAATGCTTTCTGTTACCATCTGGATCAAAATGAGTTTATGGCTGTGCCCTAAGCTGATTTGTAGCTTTTAATGGCATCCACTTCTTGGTTTCAGTGCAACCTGCCTGAGAATACTGATTTGTTGAAAGACAGTTCTTATCTGGACCTATTTCGACAGTCACTTTCAATATTTGAAAATACACATTATCCAACATTCATTCTGTGAAAATCCTTTCCGGACGGGGTCATGCATAGCCTAAAAAATATTAACCATTCAACGTTTTAAGTTAAAATTGTTCGTCCTGTAACTCCGATTTCTTTTTATGCTCTGTTTCATTCGATGCAAAACATGTTAATGCGTGGTATCATTTTTTTTTTTTTTTTTTTTTTTTTTTTTTTTTTTTTTTTTTTTTTTTTTGTACTGCTGCAACGTACAACTTTGTTTCCTCGTCAAGTTTTAATCTTAAGGCATGGAATACATTGTGTTAATGTATTTTAACATGTTTCCACTTATGTGCATTATTCAGATAAGATACGTTATTCACAACAATTGCCCGATGTCAGCCTAACGATCATTTTGGAGCATATTTACTAAATATTATAAAGGCCTTAAAAGGGGCGTGGATGGGGAGAAATATTTCCAAAGTGACAATCAACATGGTTGTACAGCCAACAGTATATTAAAGGAGAACTAAAATATGACAGTCAGAAAAGTAGTACTTCCATAGCCCTAGCATCTCACATACAGTCAGCGGATGGTAAATGAAGTAAAAGTTGACGAGGTATGTTCTATGTAAGGTAAGTCGGGTGAGTTGTGAACCACTTCTTTTTTGGCATAAATTTTTTGGGTTTTTCAATTTTCTGACTTCCAGTAGCATGTTCGTATAGTGTCGTATAAACGTAAGTACAATATATTATTGAGGCACTGGCACTGGCACTTGACATAAGAGATAAAATTAAAATATGATAGGGTTGTCCATCTCACTCATAGGTGTATGGATGTGAAAGACGAGTGTACTGGTAGATATGGCCATATAATAATTGATACACATTAACAAAAGACTCAAAGTTTCATTCTTTTGTTTGGAATTTGTTGTAATGAATACTGTGAAATATTTTAGGCTGAAATAATTTTATCAGTTTACTATAAATCTTGATTGAATACTGTATTTTCTGATGAGTTTTTGGCTTCGTTCAAGCATTACCCGCCTTTGGTCACCACAGCGGTTACACTTATTACCAAATGTTGCACAACATTCATGTGACACACACTGAATCCAATCAACATTTTTGTTTCGTAATAGACTTCACCACACCCAACACATTTTCATCTTTATCCCATTCATCAAAGCCATTTTCATGATCTTCTAAAATGTCTGCAGCTGACGAACATGGCGAGCTTTTTGCCGTATTTTTCTTTTTTAGCTTCTCCATTGTTTTTTTCTCCACTAGCATTTCCCTTTGATTTTTGTCCCCGTTCTCTTCATAGTTTTAATATTTTCAGCAGAGTTCAGCTTCTTGGGATACAGTTGCTGCCTCCCTCTTAAAATTCATGGTTTTTCTCAAAATAAGGAACAGATGATATTTGTTCCATAAGTTTTACCTGTGTTAGCTTAATAGGAAACAGTTTTGACGCGGTCATCTTGGAGGTGTTAGGTTTTGTAAGAGTGGAGTCCGAAGCTGTCAGTGAAGCAATTTGACGTGTGTAGACAACTCGTCTCTTTTTTTATGTGCTTGGGATCACTAGGTGTTCTGATAGGTTTTGAAGTGGTTGGTTGGCCTGTGTATGAGATTCTGCTCTTCGATTTGTTGACAGTTGGCACAACCGCATATTCAAATACACGTCGTGTGCGACTGTGGGCACTTTCACTCGGATTATTCCACAAGCCTTGAAGATAAACTTAATCATGCTTCATCCATCTCGCATTCGAAACAAGTGGTCGATCTCTCCTGATTGTCCGGAAGACTCACAGTGCAACGTAAATACAATTTGTGCAGCGGTCGTCAGCCACTCACCAGTGACTGCCCCTATTGTGGTGATACTGGCTCTTAACTTTATTTCACTGCCGTGTGGAATCAGTGTGAAAAGCATATACACACACCCATGAACCACGAGAATCACCACTGACGTGGAGATACCTCTCGTCCAATTCCTCGGACGATCTGTACACCATCAGAGGCCCACAGTACACACTTAATTGAAATTCAGTAAATTGCGCAACTTTTTATGCTCGACTGCGTTCTGGAACGTCTAATTTTTTGATAGATCCAGCGAGTCAAACGTAATTCTCAAGGGGACATAGGAACTTCGTTGAATAAGACGTTTTAAGCACAAACACTGGGTTTTGAAAAGCTGCTACCATCAGTATCAGTACCCCCATGAAAATGTAGTTTCCCTAAATTACGTTTTTAGATGTGCTCCTATTACATCTTTCAGCTTTTGGTGCGCAGCCAAATTGATTTCCTACAGACTTTAAGTTTGGATCTGTCGATGTTTGGCGTACCTGGGCACTTTCCAATATTGGGTCGTTAATTTCTAAACAAATTCATTAAAACTGACCTCCAAGACGATAATGTAATTGTGTAAATCTCTTCTCGCTTTGATGCCCTGCAAACGACGTGCAGTATTTCGTTGCTACTGTAATATTACTATACGTTTCAGAGTTGTATGGAAAACCTTAGAAACTACACCAAAATGAGCTGTTAGTTAAGACAGATTGCGTGATATACGGATGTATGTATGAATGAAAGAACACACCGTTGATGATCCACAGCTGTACGTAATTAATTCGCTGACTGCGAATTTCTTGACATCGGGTGTATTAGGTGATGAATTTAGTGGTCTACGATAGGATGCAGACAGTGTGACACGTTGGGGTTTGGGTCGGACCGGGGAGTGTCCACGGATAGCCAAAGTGGTTAAGGCGACCGCTCTCGATATGCAGGATGTCCGGGTTCCAGTCCCGATCCTGCACAAATTGTCATGTGTCACTGTTGGGTAGGAAATCTCTACCTGACACAGCTGATGTCAAGGAATTCGCAGTCAGGCAATTAAGACTGTCAATGATTTGTCAATTGGACTAGCACACGGCCCTCATCATCCTCTTTGGTACATTATCGATGGATTTGTTAATTTAATAATGTATATTGTAAACTGGAAATAGCGGATTGGTTGTAGCTGATATTTGAGCCCAGTGATTTATCCTTGTACGTACTTGAGAATTAGGAGTTTACATATCATTGCACCCTTCGTAAGCATTTTTAGTAAGTTTTCAGCATACTTCCTTAAGTTTCGCATAATCTGACGTAATATGTGTGTTTCGTTCCATATAAGAAAGTAAGTTTCACCAAAAAGTGTTCATTGAGCGGAGTAAGAAACAGTATTATACCAATACAGTTAATTAAATTTGATCACAATATGCCCCCAACCCTGTCAACTGCAACGAAAGTGGAACCTGTGGCAAGAAAGTTGTAACTAGTCATGGATGTCCACAGCTCTACCCCTCCCCCCCCCCCCCCCTCTTTCATTTTATCTAATCCTTCACATGAATTTAACCTTGTTGAAATATGACGAGGTGGCAGAACCCTGTAAGCTTTATTGCCGGTACCTTTATATTTCAACACTGCATGTGAATGTGGAAAAACTTGCTCTCCCTAAGGACGCAAATAAGCAGGGAATAATTTTCCCTGTAATAAGCACGATGTGAGTTACTCCATAGTTTCGGTACAGGAACTGGTATTTCTCACTGCCATTCTGAATACGTGTAAAGAAGTGAGTTTTGCGTGTTCACGTAGGTGGACAAGTTTTCGCTTTACAAGTGAAAGTTTTCAAATGTCAGTTCCGCAGAAGCAGGCTCAAGTTATTTTTCTCGCTTTCTTAACACATTTGAGCGGCTGTAGCAATACTCGTTCCTACAATCGTAAAACATACAGCACTTCAGACGGCCATCTATAAAAAAAAAAAATAAAAAAAAAAAATCCGATGTGAAGTTTTGATGCTACAGTGAAACGTAATGTTCAAACCTTACTTTGTGTTAAACAGACATAGGAACAAAAAGTTTCAGCATTTGAATTCTCTTTATTTTGTTTAGAAGTCATAAAATAAATGTTTGGAAGTCTCTCACATCTCAGACGTAATGACCCGCGAATGTTGTGTGCCGCGCGCTTCTTGGACACGTTCGAATACCCAATAATTAAGTCCTTCGCTGCCTCTGTAGCTCTGTGACGAGTAGCAGGATAGACATGAAGTTAGAGCGGAAGTACATTTCTCGTAATTCATTACTGAGAAATGCAGAACACTACTTGGGTTAACTGGTAGAGCCCTGATACATACACAGACGGGTGTTCCTGTTTTCGGAACAAGGAACCAGCAGCGGAACAGAAACGTGACATAAGGTTGTGGCAAGACACTGTATTTGTATCAGAGAAGCCGGTTTCGTTAAAAAGCTCCAGGTGCACGTCTGGATGACCCTTCATTCGTTGGCCGGAACGCAGTTCTGTGTAATCAGTATGATCAGTACTAGCTTGGAGAATGTTGTAGGCATTGTTAGGAAATGACACAGTAGTGGATAGGTTATGCTATTTGGGCAACAAAATAGCTGATGGCCGAAGTAGAGATGATTTAAAATGCAGACTGGCAATGGCAAGAAATGTTTTTCTGAAAGAGTAATTAGTTCACATAGAGTATAGATTTAAGTGTTAAGAAGTCTTTTCTGAAGGTATTTGTCTGGAGTGTAGCCATATATGGACGATAAGCAGTTTATACAAGAAGAGAATAAAAGCTTTCGAAACGTGGTGCTACAGAAGAACGTTGAAGATTTGATGAGAAGATCACGTAATTAACGAGATGGTAATGTGTATAAAACTGGGGAGAAAAGAAGATCGTGGCACATCTTGACAAAGAGGACGACAGCAACAACATGTGAACGAAGTGTTCTGAAAATCTGGCCATATTTCTTGATTGAAAGTTACATAGTTCGTCTCTAAATGTTGCTCTGTTTCTGGAGGAGCCTGTGGTCTGAGCGCGGGAATGAAAACCAAGCAAATTAGCGAGCTAAAGCTCTATTTGCGTTTGTTATCTGCGCTAAATGATATGCATTCCGTACTAGCGCATTGTTCTTGCACCGCTTGCGTGCTGCTGCTACATGAAGACCTACACAAACACTAAATTCTTTGACGGATCTCCGCAGCTGTTGGGAGACTGGAATGCAGGTATTTACACCCAGTGTTTGGCCTTAGAAGACGACGTGTCTTGTGTCCCAATGCCAACAGCAGGCGAGAGAACGCTTCGCACACGTGCCTCGGAGTTCAAATGACTCTGCGTAGACTGCTGGCTGGCTGCAGGCAGCTTGGTCGCGCGAAGTAAGAGAAACGTTTTTGACTTAGCCTCGCAGCAGTGTTTGCAAGTCCTTAAAAGTTGTTCCTCAAACTAAACTATACAACACCGGTCTGCAGTAACTCAGAAAACAGGCAAAGTCTACGAATCAGTCACACATGGAAGTGCCAATAGCAAAATTAGTGTGCAAACCCTGCAAGAAAAACGGTTGATTTTAAAAAGTGCTATTAAAAATGAAGTTCCATGTTTTCACAGATTACTGCACCATGTTATACCATAATGAAAAAATTGTGAAAGTAAATTTTCTTTTGTTATGGAATCATGAGATGCCCATTTACAAAATTTTTACCAATATCTACAGATTTCCGCGCCATCTACGATGAAACTAACATGGTTACGGCGTAGCGCTTTATGTTTGTATACAGTTTTTTGCTAGACCCTGATGTCGAAGGATCTTTGCATTTAGAGATATCTTTCTGCTATGATCGTATACTGTATGCCACTTAATCTACTATTTCCCCTCGTACATGATTCATTAATTCTGGAAACCACGAAGTTATTGCTGAATGTTGTAAGCAAACATACTTCTGGATATTCTTCAGTTTCGCTTCATTCCTCCAAACAGTGTGCATTTCTCTCTCCCTTGTCCAAATGAAATAGTTCCCTGTCTATAATTTTGCTGTAGGTGGACAAAGCAGCCAGATCAGGTGTTATGTTCTTCCTTCTTTATTGGTGGGGACTTTTAGAGTTACTACTGTGGCAGGTCTTGGGGACTCAATGCTGAAAGTTTCAATGATTCTTAAGAGAGATTTTTCACTTAAAGGAAAGAGGGCGTTATCCTGTTCATGGCAGATTAGCTGGTATTCCTCTGCATCGTTCAATTAACCACGGGTCTTGGCATAAGTTCAAGTAATGTGTAAGTCTAGGGACCGATGACCTAAGCAGTTTGGTCCCTTAGGAATTCACACACATTTGAACATTTTTTTGAATGGGAAAACTTGAATTAGTGGTGGATAATTTTTCAACATCTTGCACGACATTTTAAACATGACTACGGTCGCCGCCCGATAGGTTCCGTGACTGCTCTCACCTATTCGAAAAGCTCACCGAGCCATGGCAGCGGCGGAAACGTTACAGCTGCCAGGCCAATAAAGACGACCTCTTAAGCTGCCTGATCACCGTGGTCGAGTGCTGGTTTTATTACTATCACCTCGAGACAAAGGAACAAAGTAGGTAGTGGAAACATGTGAGTTCACTGCCGCAGACAAACTTGAAGGATCAACCATTGTCAGATCAGGAAATACTGAGTGATATTTGGGACTGCTATGGTGTCTTGTCAGCAGGTTATGCTTGTATATGGGCGAACAGTCACAGGAGCAAACTACCCAACCCCAGCGCATTCTGTACAGGACCGTCACACATGTTGCTTTTTTGGGCTATCAAAATTTTCCCCACCCTCCACATCATGTCATGGAGCTAGGTGACTACTTCTTCACTCCTATGTGGAAAAAAAAACATAGCGTGATACTTCTTTTCTGAGGTGATAATTGCCAACTCTGAATACCCCTTGTGGTGGCTTGAGAGGAAGGTATCCAGCCGAGAGGCTGACTGTCTAAATTCGCCATCCCTCCATAGAGTTCCGGGAC